>NC_057796.1:277048806-277239746 GCF_018294505.1 Triticum aestivum | reverse complement strand
CGACAGCAGCCACCGGCCCGTCGGGCCGACGCCTGTGACAACGTTTCCACATCATCGTCCGAACCGCGAACCCGCTGCGACCAACGTCGAGTTCTTCGAGAGCGAGCTTAGGAAGACGCTCGAACTACCATCGAGCGACGGCGGGAGATGCGCCATCAGTCAGATCGGCGTGCGGGACCTGCTATGGACCACCCAGCGCCGGGGGGCCCTGGCGGCCTGCCTTACGAGGTGGGTTGTTCGGCCTTTACCCGAGAGCTGCGGTAGTTGTATGGCCCTCCCACCGCACGTTCAAGCCTGATGTTGGGGAAAAGTACAACGGCAAGACTCACCCGTCGGAGTTCCTCAGCATCTACACCATCGCAATGCAAGCCGCCGGGGCTCGCGACGATAAGGTGCTCGCCAACTACTTTCCATTGGCACTTAAGCCCAACGTCATGTCGTGGTTGATGCACCTGCCGATGGATTCCATCTCTTCCTGGTCGGACCTGTGCCACGAGTTTGTTGGCGCCTTTACCGGAGGCCACCAAGCTCCTGGCCAGGCAAGTGACTTGCATGTCATCCCTCAGAAGGATGGTGAGTCCCTGTGTAAGTATATACAAAGATTCAGCCATGTGCAGTACACCATCCCGGACGTTCATCCCGCCGCTGTCATCAGTGCGTTCCATCAGAACGTACGCAACTGCAAGGTGCATGAAGAGCTGGCGATGAACAAGGTCAAGGATGTAGCCGAACTTTATGTTCTAGCAGATAGGTGTGCTCGGGCTGAGGAAGGAAGGAAGTACCCCGGCGAGGATGTCGACGCGGAAACCGACTCCACAGACAAAGACGCCGCCGCCCCGACGAAGAAGGGTCGGCACCGTAACAGGAAACATAAGGGCAAGACTGTGCTTGCCGTTGAGGGATCGGGCGACCCCGACGTCACCAAGAAGGGCAAGGCTGATGACCTCGGCAAGGAGGTTGCCGGGTGCGCCGCCTGCCAGGCCTTGGCGGCCGCCAACAAGCCAGGAGGCTCTGACAAGTAGTACTGCAAGATCCACCGCACCAAGGGCCATGACCTCCAGAACTGCCGACAGGTTGAGCTGCTTGCTGAAAAGCAGAAAGCTGAATATGAAAGGCGGGACAAGGAGAAGGGTCAGGATGGTGCTGAGGGGTCCGGCAAGAAGCGTGGCAACCAAGGGGGTCACCGCGGCAAAGATAATCAACAAGAGAGGCCTGCTCGGGGCCGCGACAAGAAGGAAGAAGATGATGATCATGACGAGGACGAGGACGACGATTCTGGCGAGCATGAATTCCAGAAAGCTACAGAGGCCATGTGCGTCGACGGTGGCGCCTCGCTGCACACCTCTCACCGCCAACTGAAGTAGTGGGTACGTGAGGTCACTACAGCAGAGCCATCGTTCGATGTCTAGAAGCCACTGAAGTGGTCCCGCATGCCCATCATTTTTGACACCGAGGATCACCCTGATCGCACAACCGCGGTCGGGTGTTTGCCGTCGTTGGATTCACCGACAATACACAACCTCAAGGTGAGAAAAGTGCTGGTTGATGGCGGGGCCGGTCTGAATTTGATCTCGCCCGATGTGATCAGGAGGTTGCAGATTCCTGATTGAGATCTCGAAGAGACGGGCACGTTTCAAGGGGTCAACCCGGGAAGGAGCCAGCCAAAAGGTAAAATCACGCTGCCCGTTACATTTGGGGGCAAACTGAACTATAGGACAGAGAAGATCATTTTCGATGTCGCCGAGATCCCCTTGCCATACAATGGGATCCTTGGCCACCCAGTGCTGGCCAAGTTCATGGCGGCGTCACACTACGCCTACAACACATTGAAGATGCCGGGGCCGCTGACCATCATCACCGTCCCCTCTGACAAGAAAGACGCGCTCATCTGTGCCGACCAACTCTACCGAGAGGCAGTTGCAGCAGCTACCGCCAAGGCACTTGCTCCTGTCGCTGAAGCCCCGGGAAGAAGGCCAGTAAGACCCCTTCCGGCAAGACCTCTTCCGGCCAGACCTCCGGCACCCACTCCGGCAAGCGCGCCTCTTCGGAGTGCAGCGCTCCCGTTAAGGACATGCTAGAGAGCTCCACCATCAAGAGCAAGAAGTCCAAGGCTGCACCGCCAGAAACTAAGAAGGTGTTCGTCAAGGAGGACGGCACGGGCGGGGCTTTTACTATAAGCTCCACCCTCGACAGCAAAGAGGAAAGCGCGCTCATCGTCTTCCTGCGGGCGAATATCGATGTGTTTGCATGGCAAGCATCTGACATCCCCGGCATTCCCAGGGAGTTGATTGAGCACCATCTTGTTGTCTGTCCTCATGCACGACCCGTCAAGCAGAAGGTCAGGAGGCAAGCTTTGGAGCAACAAGAGTTCATCATCGAGGAAATTAGGAAGTTGGAGGCGGCAGGCCTGGTTAGAGGAGTACTCCACCCCAAGTGGTTGGCTAATCCGATGGTTGTACGTAAGGCGAATGGGAAGTGGAGGCTGTGTATTGACTACACTGATATCAACAAAAGCTTGTCCAAAGGATCCTTTCCCTCTGCCACGCATCGACCAGATTGTAGACTCCACTGCCGGGTGTGACCTGCTGTTATTCCTCGACGCCTATTCGGGATACCATCAGATCTTCATGATGAAGGAAGACAAAGAGAAGACTGCATTCATCACCCCATGTGGTACGTACTGTTTTATACGAATGCCTTTCGGGTTGAAGAGCACTGGTTCGACGTTTGCCCGGGCGGTCCAAATTGGTTTTGAGCCCCAGCTGCATAGAAATATGGAAGCTTATGTTGACGACATAGTGGTCAAAACCAAGGACAGGGCCACGCTCATGCAAGATCTAGAAAAGACATTTGCAAATCTGTGCAAGATCAACCTCAAGCTCAACCCAAAGAAGTGTGTGTTCGGTGTCCCCTCCGGCAAGCTTCTCGGGTTCTTTGTGTCACAGCGTGGGATCGAGGCAAACCCCTACAAGATCAAGGCAATTGAGCAGATTGAGGCGCCAAGACGGGTCAAGGACGTCCGTAGGCTCACCGGCTGCATTGCTGCCCTGAGTAGTTTCATCTCCAAATCTGCTGAGTGCGCCCTCCCCTTTTTCATGAAAAAGGCGGGTCTAGTAAAGTGGACTCCGGAGGCAGAGGTAGCACTGCAAGATTTGAGGAAGTACCTCTCCTCCATGCCAATACTAGTCGCGCCTAAACCCCAAGAGCCATTGTTGTTATACTTAGCATCAACGAATCAAGTGGTTAGTGTTGCGCTGGTGGCACAGAGGGAACTTGAGGAAGAAACAGCAGTAACCGCGAAGCCGTCGGATGGTGGGCCGGAGCCCTCCCCGACAAGGCCTGGCCCCGACAAGGCAGAGTGTGCGCAGTTGGGCGAAGTAGAACAGAAGAAGAAGGTGGTGCAGCACCCAGTTTATTTTGTCAGTTCCCTCCTGCAGGGGGCTAGATCAAGATATTCTGGTATGCAGAAGCTACTTTTCGGCCTCCTCATGGCCTCAAGGAAGCTGCGCCACTATTTCCAAGCACATGAGATCACCGTCGTCACCCGCCTCCCGTTGCAACGAATCCTACACAACCCAGATGCAACCGGGAGGATTGTAGAGTGGGCTTTGGAATTGTCAAGCTTTGGCCTCAAGTTTGAAAGTACTTCGACAATTAAGAGCCGAGCCTTGCCAGAGTTCATAGCAGAGTGGACCGCAACGCCCGACGAGGAGATTCAAGAGACCACCCTTCCCGGCAAGGAGACGAGCAGTGAGTGGGTTATGTACTTTGACAGAGCTTTCTCACTCCAAGGTGCTAGTGCCGGCGTACTACTCGTCGCACCCACCGGAGAGCACCTCAAGTATGTAATCCAGATGCACTTTCCCCGGGAGAAATCAACGAACAACATGGCGGAGTACGAGGGATTGCTGGCCGGTCTCAGGATCGCGGCAGACCTCGGAATCAGGAAACTCATCATCAGAGGTGATTCGCAGCTCATCGTCAAGCAAGTGAACAAGGATTACCTGAGCCCGTTGATGGAGGCCTATGTGGATGAAGTGAGGAAGTTGGAAGAGCGCTTTGACTGGTTGCAAGCAGAGCATGTTCTCCGGGCGGAGAACGGCATAGCCGACGACCTGTCAAAACGCGCTGCCCTCAAGTTGCCTGTGGAATCGGGTACCTTTGTGCTCCAATTAACTCAGCCATCCATTGAACCATCAGCAGGACAGAGCAAACGAAGGAAGGCAGGCCCCGGCAAGTACTTTCCCACTGAGCTCCCAGGAGCCGCCGGCAAGGACGTTGCCGGGTGTCCCAAGCTTGCCGAGAGCAGGAGCCCCCGGCAGGGCCCCAAGCCCTGGCCATAGAGGCGGCTACCCTTACGGTCGAAGAGGTGCCTTTAGTATTTGCTGTCGAGCCCTAGGCTCCGGCATGGGTGTAGCCCACCGTCCGTTTCCTCTAAAAAGGGGAGCTGCCCGAGGAACAAGAAGAAGCAGAGAAAGTAGCCCGTCGGTCCAGCATGTACCAGTTCGTGGATGATGCCCTATATAGAAGGAGACCGAACGGCGTGAAGTTGAAGTGCATTTCTCGGGAAGACGGACTGAGGCTGTTGGCAGAGATACATGGAGGCATGTGTGTCTCCCACATAGGGTCGAGAGCCCTTGCCGGCAAGGCATTCCGGCAAGGTTTCTTCTGGCCCACCGCTCTCCAGGATGCGACGACACTAGTAACCAAGTGTGAAGCGTGCCCGTTCCATTCAAAGAAGCTTCATCAACCAGCTCAAGCCCTTCAGACAATCCCTCTTTCCTAGCCATTCTCGGTCTGGGGGCTCGACATACCGGGCCCCTTTCCCATGCTGTCGGGGGCTTTGAGTACTTGTACGTCGCAATCGACAAGTTCACAAAGTGGCCGGAAGTAGAACCAGTGAGAAAGGTGACAACACAGTCAGCCGTCAAGTTCTTCAAGGGGCTAGTCTGCCGTTTTGCTGTGCCCAAAAGGGTCATCACCAACAACGACACACAGTTCACAAGCCGCACCTTCATGCAGTACATTCAGGATCTCGGCAGCAAGGTTTGTTTTGCTTGTGTTGCTCATCCCAGAAGTAACGGCTAGGCTGAGAGAGCGAATGCAGAAGAGTTGCGGGGCCTCAAGACCAGAACTTTTGACAAGCTGCACAAGTGCGAAGGCGCCGGATTGATGAATTGCCAACGGTTCTTTGGTCGATCAGAACGACACCAAATCGAGCCACTGGCCAGACACCCTTGCCCTGGTATACGGGGCAGAAGCAGTTCTCCCCACGGAACTCATATACGGGTCGCCTCGAGTGCTCGCTTATGATGAGCTTGAGCAAGAGCAGTTGGGCCAAGAGGATGCGACGCTCCTTGAGGAAGATCGTCTTTGGGCTGCTGTGCAAGCCGCTCGCTACCAGCAAGCCTTGCACCGCTATCATAGCCGCAAGGTTCACGCCCGAAGCCTTAAGGAAGGCGACCTTATTCTTCGGCGAATTCAATCCGCCAAGAATTCAAACAAGTTGACGCCGAAGTGGGAAGGCCCTTATCGGGTAATACGAGTAACCAGGCCCGGCGTAGTCCGCTTGGAGACCGAAGATGGCATTCCGGTGAGCAATTCCTGGAATATCGAACATCTTCGCAAGTTTTACCCCTAAGGCGCGGTTGTCGGTAGCCCCGGCAACCCCCATTTTGTACTAGCCTTGCCTGCAAGGCATGTAACCCTAGGTACAAAGCCAGCCGCAGACCCTGAGCATAAATAATTGAAGCGCTGGCGCCCTAAGTTTTAGCATGCATGCTAGGTTGAGTCTCTCTCTCTCTCTCTGTGTTAGGGTCAATAGTGCTTAGCGACGACTAACCCCTAGCATAGAGGTTGAGTGTGCGTCCCTATGTCCTTTCCCGTCCTTTCTTTTGGTTCGCAGGATGCGCGGGCATTTCTGTTGAGCTGTTTGGGGGAAAGGAAACATGCCGACGCCCAAACCCCGGCAAGCCAAGGTTGCCGGGGGCTATAGATCCAGAGATCGGACCACGGCAAGCCCTGGTTGCCGGGGGCTGCAGAATCAGATAAGTCTTTCATCCCCCACTCTACACTTCCGTATGGAACTTGAACGTACGAAGCTTCGCCCACTCTTATACCGCCATGCTCCCCCTTTCCCGTGCCCAAGGGCCTTTCTTTGGGCCGTCACTTGGTTGTAGCATGATGGAAAGGGAACAAACGAAGAGTCTAATCCTGGTTTGCCCCTACCTCCGTCAAAAAGCGTGAGTGTAGTTGAGCTATAGAGCGGGAGGACGGCAAGGTCTGTTTCCGGGTGACGATGTTTATTTTTAAGATAACAAGGACTCGCTCCTTGGTGTGGGCCTCACTCGCGCACAAAAGAACCTGGCAAACACCCCTTTTCTTCATTAATACGTTGTTAACAAGTACAATTCATATGGAATGAGAGCTTGAGCAAGGTAATTACAAGGTTGAAATCTGACAAATGCCTGCAGGCTTAAAAACTATAAAAAGATAAGGTGCCCGTAATCCCTTTCTTGTCCCCTCCTCAGGAAACGGAACAAGATGGCAGAAGGGCAAAAGAAGTGCCTAGGCGAGGTACGAGCAGTAGAAGACACCAAGAGAACATCCTGGTGGCCATCCAGAAGAGGGCTGGCGATGACGGTGCCAGGGACGAAGCCGAAAGATGAGGCAGCGGGCCGGCAATACGCAACGAAGGCATCGGTGCCATCGTACTCCGAGTTGACGGCCCACCAACCGCCTTCTTTGTCTTCTCCGGCCTTCCAGCGCTAGCCACCAGAAGCGGCGACCCCGAGAAGTTCAAGGAGCTGGCGATGCAGATGGTGGTGCTGCCGGCGTCGCCCAGGGACGGTGTGTTCGACGCCTAGTCGGACCCGTCATCCTCCCGCCCGCTACCCTCGTCGTCGTTGTAGCTGTCCTCCTCATCGCTCTCGCCCGAGGAGGAGCTTTCGTCATCGGTCGAGCTCTCCGCACAACACCCTAGCCTGTGTCCCGAGCACCCGAAGACCTTGATGGAGAGTAGGTTGCTCTCCGCTAGCCCGAAGTAGAGGACGTGCCCATCCATCAGGCAATGGGCACGTGCGAAGGTTTTCCAGCCCCGATGAAGGAGCATCACATGAGGGGCGGGAAACCTTGTGTTCACCCACATGTCGCTGTGGCAACACCCCTTCATGTGAAGCCTCAGCCTCGGTGGCCGGTCGATCTCTAGCACCCTCGCGAACGCCTCGGGAAGGCGAAGGCGGCTGCGCGGCGGCCCACGCAGCTGCAGAATAAACTCCAGCGCCGTGTCACCAACATGACCGCTCGACGAAGCTGGAGGAGATGGTGGAGGAGATGGCGATGGAGATGGAGTCGACGCAGGCGTCCCTCTTCCACGCCCACCTCTGCCTTGACCGCCTCTGCCTCGGCCGCCTCGCTGACCGCGGCCCTGTCTGGCACCCCCACCTCGAGCGTGGCCTTCGCCTTGGGCGTCTGGCTCTTCCTTGACCGCGGCGGCTCTCTGGCGGGAGGAGGACCTAGTCGCCTTCGCGGAAGAATGGACGCGGCTATGCCCTCTCGCCATGACGGTGGATGGAGAATGGAGACAAAGGGGAGACGCGGGGAGATGCTCCTCCTCCTCCTCCCTCTGAGTTCCCTTTTTATAGCTGAGCAGGGAAGGCTAAAAGACTAGCTCTACGCCTCTGAAGAGCTCGTTCAGGTCCGGCTCATTAAGTGGAAACGAGCAAGGCCATCGACCGCCCTCCCCTCCCAATCAAAGGCACGTGAGTATCGGCCATCGCGCGCCTTCCCATATCCCGTGCGTCTGTCACCTACCCCACGCCGTGCATGCAGCGTACGTGGCGCAAGGGGCAGGCGTAGTGGGAAACATGGAACGACGGTTCCAAGGCAGAGAGAGTAAATGAGCAGTAGCCTTGCAGTTTTAAAGGGACACGCAAGCCGCCTCTTTACTATTCACCACAGGATGATGTGAGCATGCTGCGGTCATCCCACGCACGACCCCCACGTCACGCATTCAATGCGGGTCATGGGGAAGCGCAACTGGCGAGGGAAGTTACTACGGTAATACTCTGCCTCGTGTGCCCGCACACCATTCTGGACCTGGCCCAACAACGCTCTACGCTTATGTGTGGCCCAGGCCCGGGGGCTCCTGTCGGTGTACAAAAGTAGGGGCCCTTCTTTGTACCCCTTTACTTGTGCACGGGTAGTTAGAGCCGCACCTACGGCCACACTTAGCGGGGCAGAGGAAGGAAGCAAAAGTACAATATTACCAGAGCAGCGCTCAAGCCCAGAAGCATGAAGAGCAGGAGGGCGAGGCGAACTCCCCCAACAAGGCCCTTGCCGGGGCAACTTGCCCAACTCCAACGAGACCGCCACCCTTGAGCCTGAGAGTTCCGACACCACCAACCACATTGGAACCAAGGCTTGGGAGGCGCCTCCATGGTGGCATGCAGATCTTTGTGAAGACAAAGGGCCTACGGGGCCTAGATAAGAACCAGAAGACAAGACAACAGTGAGGCTCCTTGCCGAGGATGCCCACGGGGCCCCGGCAAGGCTCCTTGCCGAGGACGCCCATGAGGCCCCGGCAAGGCTCCTGCCGAAGATACCCACGAGGCCCCGGTAAGACTCTTCCGGAGCACACCCACAAGGCCCCGGCAAGACCCTTGCCGGGAATATCAGCAAGACCGCGGCAAGGCCTTGATGCCCCAGCCCAGCGGTCGACCCACCAACTATGTAGGCACCCACGTGGCAGTACGTGGCTCCTAGGCCAACTAGTCAAGCACCTACGTGGTGGCATGCAGATCTTCGTGAAGACCCTGCCACCGCACCAGCTCAGCAGCCTGCCAGCCTACATGGCGCTGCATGCCTCGTTGGCCTGGACGCGTGTCGGAGCAAGGCGAAGCGGCGAAGGACGGGACGGGCCTCGTTCCCATCCCCGATAAAGTAAGAGGACACATAAGTAGCGCATTTAATGCATTTTGTCCTATGGTGCCAGAGATAAACTCGACCACTGTACAACTTTCCACCTCCTGTGTGCCACTGTGGCAGCCCCTTTGACTATAAAAGGAGGCCTGCGGCGTACTGAGAGAGGATTCGGACTTTTTGGACCCTGCACGCTTTGTAGCTAGTCCAAGAACACCAGATAAACACAAGCCAGCAGGAGTAGGGTATTACACATCACTCACGGCCCGAACCTAGATAAATTTCCCGTGTTGATCTCTTAAACCCGCTGTCGGTGTTCTGGGAATGGGGGTCCCTAGACTTGCCTACCTGCAGCCCACGGCGTCGCTCCTCCAGCGGCCTGGTACGGCCCATCTTCACCAGCAAACACTCAAGACCCTCGCGAGGGGCCGAGCCTCGGGAGGCGGACGACACAAAACCTCCTCAGTGGCGGCCTCACTAGGCCGGCTCGTGGGAGCGGAGAGATCAAGGCGGGGGCACCTCGTGAGGTTCCCATGATGTGAGCTGTGACGACCGAGGCCAGGCGGGCGCCAGCGGGCATAGAGTACCCATTGCCTCTTTGGTGCTAAAGGGGGAAGCATAGGCGAGGTGTCCCGAGGCAACAGGCAAAGGTTTCCATATCTATGCAACGAGACCAAGACCAGCAGGACGGCAGGACAGAGGTCATCGCGGAGCCCATGACGGCGTCACCACTAGAGCCTTTGGCAGTCGAAGACCACCTTTTGTTAGGATAGCTTATACTAGCTGTCCCCCTTGAAATTGGCCGTTGTGGGATCCCTTCCCGCCTAATATTTGGGAAGAGGACTAGGGCCTCTATAAATAGGACTAGCCACCACCTTAGAAGGGGATGGATCATTCAGATCACCCTTGACCACACAAGCTCACCGAGCTCAAGAACACCTCTCCTCAGGAGGCTGTTCTTCCCTTGTACTTGTTCATCCTCAGCCTACAAGCCAATCCACCACACCACACTGGAGTAGGGTATTACACCACATCGGTGGCCCGAACTAGTATAAACTCTTGTGTCCCTTGTTCTTTGGGTTCGACGAGCTGGGCTTTGAGATTGCGGTGAGAGCGTGAGCTAAGGGGGGAGAGATCTTCGTGCGCACCCCAGAGTTCGAACCTTAATGGTTTTGCCGGAACCCGTGATCCGACATTTGGCGCGCCAGGTAGGGGTGCGCCAAAGTTCGCCTCACCGCCGTCGCCGCCTTCCCATCCTGTCCCCATGGCCGGCGTTGCTCCTCCGACTTGGTCGACCGACGCCCACGACGGTGCCAGGGGGCTCAGAGCTTTTACCCCCGCCTTGCAGTGGGTGTTGGTGTTAAACCCGGCGCATCTCGTAGTAGGGGTCCTAAGCTAGGCATCTTGGAGCGATGGTAACGTGGACACGGGATTTTACCCAGTTTCGGGCCCTCTTGATGGAGGTAAAACCCCACATCCTGCTTTTCATTGTATTCATATGGGGTGTAGTAAAGAGTACATGTATCTACCACGAGATTGATCTAATGAATATGAGATTGTCTATTGACTAGCCTGGCCTCGGTTTATATATGCACCGTAGGCCTAGGGTTTAGAGAAGTCCTTGTCTTGGGCGCCAAGTCTTGTGGAATCTTCCTTGTATGCGGCATGGGCTGTCCGAACTGGCCCAATAGTGAACCGCCATGGGGGTCCTCGACCCGATCCAGCTAGTCGGGAGACAACGTAGTGAGTACCCCCTAGTCCAGGACACCATCAGTTGCCCCTGAACCGGTCTTCAAGTTGGGGACGCTCCTCGATTCTTTCGAACTATTCTTCATCTTCGGTCGTCGATCTTGAAAACTGGTTCAACAAATCTTCCCATCTTCGATCTTGAGGATCGCCGAAGTGAATCCGAAGAGTTTACACGTCGGGCATCCGAGGAGCTCCTTTCAGTTCTCGGCCTTTATCAATGCCTTGTTATTTTTTATGCCAAACCTCGGGTTTGAAGTTGTTCCCGTGCGGCAGTGTCGTCTTGCACCCGAGCTCCAACACTGAACTGCATTCAAGATATCTTTTGCAACCGAGCACCAACGCTGGATTATATCCGAGCTCCCAACGCCGGACTATATCTGAGCTCCAACGCCGGACTATATCCGAGGTGTCATAGATCACCTTGTCTTGAAAAGTTTGAAGGAGGTTATCCGAGTTTAACGCTGAAAAGTTCTCTATGGAACGAGCCATTCGAATCCAAGCTTTATGCCGGACCACTTCCGAGCTCCAACGATGGTCAGCGTCCGAGGTGTCGTAAAGTACCTCGGTCTTTTAAAAGATTGAACGAATTCAGCCGAGCTCAATGCCGGAAATGCCCTCTATGGAGCCAGCCAATGGCGCTCGAGCTTTATGCCGGACTGCTTCCGAGGTGGTGCACCACCCCGACCGCGGGCTGATTTTTTTGTGAATATTTTTTATTGGTACAATTTATTCTCTACCGAGATATATAGCCAGTATATGTATATCCAGTAGCCTCAAGGTGTGTGTCGATCTAAAACCCGAGATGCACCTAAATGAAAACATAAAACTGCTGATCCTAGTAGTCCCTGAGACTCAGGTCGATTTGCAAAACCGGCCTGAGGATCAACTCCTAGCTCGGCAGCATACGTAGGAATAGAAACACAGTGTAATATATTAGAAATAATGACCTAGATGGTACTTACTGTTGTCCGAAGACGCGCTTGCCCATAGTTCGGTCATGCCGAACACTGAGCACTTTGAATTCTCTGCATTGAATAAGCAATGCAGTAGCCCCCGAGACACTGGTCGGGTGGCAACACCAGATGAGGGGATCGATGTGCCCCTTTAATATTTATAAATAATGAGCGGGAAGCCCAGTAGCCCCCGAGCCTTAATGTGGGCACGGGTGGCCGAATTAAGGATCGATATCCGTTTGACAGAAAATTTTGTTGTGTTTAACACAAACTTCTCGGAAAGAGACAAAAGATCTCTTAAAGGAGCTGAGAGTTGTTGAAATCCAAGCTTGCCAAGGTAGGCCCCAAGGGGTTTAAAAGATGGATTGCAGTAAATGGATTTTACTCACAATTTTTATGTGTAATGATTCTATGTATCCAAGTACTCTACATCGTTAATGCTCGGATCCGCATTGTACAGAACTTTGTTGACCGACCATCAGCTTCAACCTCCTCGGCCAGTAGCCAGGGAGTGTTTGTCCCACTTTATAAAGCCTTTATAAGGGCAAAGATTTACGACAAACAAGGCAATCCGGCCATATGGTTTTATAAACAAAGGTACGCAGAGAGATATGTTATATTGCTGTTTAACATAAGAAATGTCTTCCAAAGAAAATAGTCCCGCTATCGGTTCCTTTCTTTGGGTTGTCATGCTGATCATGATCATGAAACCTCACCTTCGATCAATGTGGGAGGAAAATATTGAGGATTTAGTTCAGGGAAAGTTACCGAACTCTATGGTATTAATGAACCAAAAATTTCACTTCCGTCGTTGCCGACCAATTATATCCTTTAAGATCGCTAGCTTTCGGCTTCACCCAGTCTGAGGTACTAACTCGGATGACCCGGTAGTAACAATCACAGAGGTGCTCCCTTTACCTCCTAGCCGAACAATCGAGAACGTAGGGGTAAGCATAGGAGCCAGGCAACCCAGCTTGGCCAAAATCTGAAGTCAAATTGATGCATATTTATGGCTTTATAATGATGATTGCGGAAGGCAGCCCTTGTATATTAAATACGAACGCCGATGATATGTTTATTTTGACTCCATTGCGACCGTTTATCAGTTGAAAGTGGCCCATCGTCGGCTTCCACCTCCTTGTAGATGCTACGCAGGGTGTTTTCGCAATAACAAAACAACCCTTAGCCAATGTCTCAGTGCCCGGAGGCGGTTGTGTTAGCGGAAACAAGACAATCAGATATGCTGGCTTTATAACTTTCACTTAGTCATAGGAGCTTAAAGTTGGGAGGCCAAATATTAGCGCTTGGTTAATGTTCGGCGACAGCCGAGGTCAAGCCGTTAACACTTCGGCCAATATTATGAACGGCCCGTTGCTTAACATGGGGTGACCTCAATCGATCTTATAGTTTAACACAGTCATCACATTGCTGACCAGTTTACGCTTATTGTGACAATCAATTTTCGGCCTTGTCCACTGAGGCGCTTAACCATGCGAGCTAGAAGCACAATCGCAGTGGATCTCCCTTTGCACACCTAGCCGAACAAAGCGGAAAGTATGAGGCAAGCACAGGAGCCGGGCAACCCAACTATTGACCGAAGACACAATTCGAAACCGATGCATATATAGCAATATCTGTCACATCCTAGTTAGTTCGTGCATCAGAGTGTTGCATCATGTCTATATTTCACAGAAACCTGAAATGGGAATGCCAGAAAACCCCCAGCACCCCCCCTGGAACAACTAGGGTTTACTAAATTTTTTCCAATGAACCTGAAATGCCCTCCATAAATGTTCACCACCTTTGGTCTTGGCTAAAACCTCTGCCAAAAATGGTTTCATATTTTTGGAGGCCATCTTGGATTTTTGCACAAGCCATAAGTATTTGCATTTGGGCATTTTAAATGCTATAAATATTTTTAAATGTCCAAATAATCTTGAAGGTATTTTTAGGCTGTTGGGAATAATCTCAAAGGTGCCTCAGAATATTTTCAGGATTTTTCCAAATGAAATAGTATTTTTACTATTTCAAAACACAGTACAGAAATAAATAAATAAAAAGAGAAAAGAACAGAAGGCAGAAAACTTACCTGGCAGCCCACCTGGCGGCCCAGCACTGTGCTGGCCCGCGCCAGTCAGCTGCCTGCTCTCGCCAGAGCAGGCAGAGAGGTGACGCCGGCGAGCGTGAGCTCGCCACGGCGCCAGCAGCTTGCCGCCCCGCCGCGGATGAGCTGGCCGACCTCCCTCGACGCGCCCCGAGCCCCTGGACATTGCCATTCTCCCCCATCGCCTCTCCCTCGCCTTCTCCCTACCATGGCCGACGCCGCCGCAGCCACCTCACCGGAGTAACCGCGGCCACCATCGACCTCGCACCGTACTAACGTGTCCTACAGCACCGCCGTCACCCACTCCTTCGAGCAAGCCGAGCCCCGAGCGCTCGTTTGCCCCGAAGCTCCGTCACCGACCTCGCCTTCGCCGCTCACCGTCGGAGATCCCCTCCGCCGTCGCCACTGCTACAGCTCGTCTCCGACCTCGCCGTCTGCTCCGTCGCAACCGCCGTGAGCATGGCCACCTTTCCATCCTCTCCTCTCTCTCTCTCGAGTTCTGCAGCCACCGCACGAAGTTCACCCGAACGCGCCGCCGCACGAGCTCGTCGCCGACAAGGCTCCGGCCATCCAACGGCCACACCACCGTAGCCATTAGCTTCACCGCAACGCCAGGAACCCGTAGCGCCATCGCATGTCCCTCGCCGTGCTCTCTAGCTACGGTTTTCAACCACGCCCGTACTCCGGCAGCCACACGGCTCGTCGCCGGCGTCGATTCCGGCGACCCCGAGCTCCACTACCACCACCAGTCGACGCGGTTCGCCCCCAGCTACACATAGGTACTCTCCGCCGTCCTTTTGGTCGCCGGAGGGGGATCCCGCACTCCACCGCCGCGTCTGGACGTCGCCGGCGGCTAAACGCCGGCGAGTCAACGTGGTTTGACCACGGTTTAACCCCCCCAGGGTCACTGACGAGTGGGGCCCGCCTGCTAACTAATCTGAGTTAGAGTTAAAACTAATCCTAATTAACTAATTACCTAACAGTGACACTGACACAGGGGACCCACACGTCAGGATTGACCTGGACGACCCCGTTGACCTGCTGACATCACACTGACGTCAGGCTGACGCAGTAAAGCTTTTACTGGAATTATTCTTATATTGGAAATTCCAGAAATTATCACAAACTTCAAAAAATCATAGAAAATAATCTATAGCTCAGAATGAAAAGATTTATATATGAAAAATGATCAGAAAAATCCACTATATCCATCTGTACTGGTTTCATGCATGATTAAGCAAGTTAACCTACTGTTTTATACAGAACAAGATAAAGCACTAATATGGGCCATTTATGAACTTGGAATTTGAATCTTTGATTCAAATTAGTCCAAACCCTTCTGGCCTTAGTTGCATTAGCCCAATACATCCATTTTGCCATGTCCCATGCATGCAACATATTGTTGCACTTGCTTGATGTTGATTGTGCTTCGATGTGTTCATTGTGGTAGGTCCTGCCTCCGAGGATATTCACGGGTATCCAACTGAAGGGCAGTATCCCACCACCACTCTGTCAGGCAAGCAACCCATTGATCATTTCGATACAAACCCATCTTCTCGCTTCTGCTCTCGTTTACTGCATTAAGACAACGCGATTCAAACTGCTGTGTGTTGCGGTAGTTGAACCCACTTTCCTTTGCATGACCTGTCATTGCCACAGTAACTAGATGAAACCCACTAGCATGTGTAGGAGTTGATTGAGCCATGTTGTGTTCCTACAATGCTATGCTTGCTACGCTTAGAGTTGTGTCAGGTCTGGCTCATCAGGGTGATGAACTAGAGTGAAAGTGCGTGTGTCGGTAATGAGAGTGAAGTGTGGAATACGATTTGGTAAAGGTATCGATGGGAGGCCATGTAGGAGTACATGGTGGGTTGTTTCATTGAGACCGTCCCTAAGAACTGAGATCTGTATGCGTGATTTAAGATTCAGCTACTACCACACATTGGGCCCGAAACCAATGGACCCCCTCGGCTTCTTGTTCACCCTTGTCCTCTGTCCAGGAGTTGCACGTAGTTTCTGGTGTTTGTAGTAAGCTGGAGGCCGTGGACAGCGCTGACCAAGGGGTGGGCTGTGATGCGGTAGGCTCGTGGCCCGGTGTACCGAGTCGCCCGTTTGGTGACCGGGAACCCTGCACACATCGTTCGGGGCCGTATGTGGAAACCTCGGCCGGACTCCCTGCGGATGGAACCCGAATAGGCGATAAACCTGGACTAGAGACTCGAGTGTTTAGGTAGGCTGTGGCCGACACCCACATTGGGCTTCCGCTTGAAGGTTGCCGAGTACACGTCGTGTAGCGACGATAAGTGGTGGGAGCGTGTGTGACGAAGTACACCCCTGCAGGGTATGAAACTATTCGAATAGCCGCGTCCGCGGTAAAGGACTACTTGGTCGCTTATGCAGTTCATAGACAAGTAAATGGATACTACTAAAAGCCTCAAGATAAGTGTGAGTACCACGGATGGCCCTCTCGTTGGATGACGAGGGAGGATCCACGGTGGAGTATTGAGATGGTGATTAGTGGACTCGTGTGCGAAAACTATTTCACAAGTGGTGTACCGTAGGATAGCTTAGCCAAGAGTCAAAGCTGGCTTGCTGCAATAACCCCACTACCTCCTTGAGAATGAGCATGTATAGTAGGATCTGTTGTAAGACTTGCTGAGTACCTTTGTACTCATGTTGCTTTAATTACTGTTTTCAGACGACAACACCGCCCCTTCTGACGGGTTCTACGTAGAACTCGACGACGATGAGTGACGCGCCACCCAGGTGGTGATCTAGGCTTGTGAAGGGCCTATGTAGATAGACAGGCTTCGTCAAGCCTTCTTTCTTCTAGTGTCTGTACCCAGACAGTTTGCTTCCGCATGTGCTTGTATGATTGTATGACTTGAGTGTTGGGTCATGCGACCCCTATCTGTATGAACAAGTTATGTAAGGCTCTCCGGAGCCCCTTAAATAAAGTACTTGAGTTGTAGAGTTTTGTTGTGATGCCATGTTGTATTCGCGCATATCGAGCATATTGTGTGTATGTTTGAAATGCTTGGTATGTGTGGGATCCGACAATCTAGTTGTCTATCTTTAGCAGCCTCTCTTATGGGGAAATGTAGTCTGGTGCCTCCTTGAGCCATAGTAGTCCACTACAGCCCGGTTCACCGGAGTCCTGCTAGCCCAGCACTACTGCTCTGGGCACTTGACTGGCCGGCATGTGAGTCATATCGTTCCTGTGTCTGTCCCTTCGGGGAAATGTCACACGGTGACATCCGGAGTCCTGCCTAGCCTGCTACAGCCCGGGTTCCCGGAGTCCTGTTAGCCCAGTGCTTCAGCCCGGATTCACACGCTGCTGACCGACATGTTCGATGTTGATTCATGTATGCCTGTCCCCATACGTTAGTGCCGCTTTGGGTTCACGACTAGCCATGTCGGCCCGGGTTCTCTGTCATATGGATGCTAGCGACATTGTCATATACGTGAGCCAAAAGGCGCAAACGGTCCCGGGCCATGGTAAGGCGACACCCGTGGGAGTACCGTGCGTGAGGCCGCAATGTGATATGAGGTGTTACAGGCTAGATCGGTGTGACTTGGAATCGGGGTCCTGACAATATCCGAGAATGTTTTTGCCGAATCTCTAAAGCTGTCTGGCGTTGCATTGCGACACTTATGCTGGAAACACACAAATAGTTTAAAAGTGCCATAGGCTTGGAAGACCAAAAACTTCAGTAAAAACTTGATGTCCGAACTAGATCAAGTGTTCGGTGCCAATCCGAAAATTGGCCTTAGAAAAAAAATTGTGCTTATGTCGTGCTTTAACATGACACATCTTATCTCAAGACTTAAAGCGGGTCAGCCTACAGCTTCAACCTCCTATCCCGAAGGCGGAGTACTTCTCGTTAGGCCAGTTTAGCAAACTAAACTCTAGCGGCTTTGAGAGAGAAATTAGGCTCCCCGGCTATTGACCACACACTCGCGTCAAAAAAAAGAAGTGATAGAAATAGATTTTGCAACGACTAGGCAGACACTTATTATAAAACAGCTCATACTAATTTAAGAGCCCCCAAGTGACTTGGGTAAAAGAATTTTATGTATAATGATTGTATGTACCGAAGTACTTATATCATATCTGTGTTCACCCAAACTTTAAACGCGTCTTAACCGATCGTCGGCTTCTCCCTCTTCGGTCAAGGGCCGAAAAGTGTTATGTACTCCACCTGTCGAGAGTATCGACGGTGTTTCCGATAACCAGGCAATCAGGCCATAAGGCTGTAACAGACAAAGCGCGCTCAGGGAACTTATGCTATATTACTGACGAAGTGTAAGAAGCATCTTCGAAGAAAATACTACCCCCACCGATACCTTTCTTCGGTTGCTCATTCTTACTATGAGACTTGTGCAATAGATTTTTTGTACTCATGAGTTCAGTTGTGTGCCTGACCATGATTGAAAACAATAAGAGCGCTAGCGTTCGGCTTCACCCCGTCTGAGGTCCGAGCTCGGATGACCCGATCGTGACAATCACTGAGGTGCTCCCTTTACTCCCTAGCCGAACAATCGAGAACGTAGGGGTAAACACAGGAGCAAGGCAACCCAGCTTGCGGAACGCGTAAGTCAACATGGTGCATATTGTGGCGTAATACACGAACAAGGAACGAAGCCATACAAGTCTAATCATATGCAAGAGGAAAGGCTTCATAAAGGAAGCCCCCAAGTAAACGGGGTATTTGAATTTGTGTGTCACAAACAAAGTTTTGACAAGGAAGTTTTTCACATACAACTTTTTACCAAAAAAGTATAATGCTTGGTCAAACCGAACAAAATTTAAAACTGAAAGTTGTTGAGCATGAAAGCGACTTAGCTGGTTAATGTGCTTGGTATCGATGTGCGGCCCGAGCTTACGCCGGGACAAGGTCCCAGCCCCCAAGCCAGTTCCGAGTTGGCGGAGTGAAGAGCTCGGCATTCCGAAGTGGTGACATAGCACAGCCGAGCGAGGAGTTCGCCATTCCGAAGTTGTCACATGGCACGGCCGAGCGAGGAGTTCGGCATTCCGAAGTGATGAGGCGAAATCCCCAGTCCGACCAAGTTGACGGAGCAGGTCGATAATGTGACGACGGAGTCCCCACGTCAGCAAATTGACGACACAATTTGGTCGACGAAAGTGGGGCGAGGGCGTCGGCACGCCGAGGTGACAGCGCGGCCCGGTCTAAGTCAATTGCCTGCACAGATGAAATAGTGCAAGCTAGAGATAATAATAATAATAATAATAATAATAATAATAATAATAATTATTATTATTATTTTAAAAAATCCTCCCCTTAAAATTAAATTAAGCAAAGTAAATAATTAGAGAAATATAGCCTGAGAGCCGAGGTCTGTTTGCAGATGCAATTTCGTAAGACTGCGGACGAAGACGCACAGACAAAACGCCGGTTAATGCAAAGCTAGTTTGCACTGCTCATCAGTTAGACTTAACAAGTCGTGCTGCAAAAACTAGCATCCCTGATGGCCACGGCCCGTGCGGGAGTGTCTTCGGCCTGTAATTGCATGGTACAGGACGTGCTCGGCGCATACTCCCCGGACCCGGTGATGCGCGACACACGAGGCCAGTACCCAATTGATCGCGATGGGGCGCAGTTGCTACGATTAGACGTCGCAGTCTGCCGATCTTCCTGCCGCGGTAGAACGCAGAATGTTGCTCACGTAGCAATTTTCCTTCGGACCTTGAGCACGGATAAATCTGATTTTGTGAGGTAACAGCGGATGATGCAGCAATTAGTCATGGGACTCAAATCAATATGGCACAGGAGATCTAGCCTCTCACGCCTATGCTAGCGAGTAGTCCAAGTAGTAGTACTACTACTCACGTTAAGGTTAAACCAATCAATCTAGTACGTGCAACATGCATGGAAGACAAACCACTAGACAAAAGTTGTGGCCATGCTTTAATTAAATACAATAAAGAGAAAAGGGTGGATGGAGTATCTCCCTGAGCATCGCGCCGATCTATACTGACAGTATTCATCAGAAACGCGCAGTACTACTAGTTAAATAGCAGTATTTGTCAACTAAGCCTTGCTGCAAAACTGATCATCGATTGTCGTTAGCACTTCGGCGTACGGAAGCAGCAAAAAGGAAATACTACCGTAAGTGGACGACGGTGACCATCCATGCGCAGAAAAGGAAAAGGGCATATAGAAAGGAAAAAGACAAAAGAGGAGAAATCTCCCTGGATGGCCGGCCGCGGCTGTGGAGCGTCCTCGGCTGCGTATGGCACTGGCCTGTCCTTGGCACTCCTCGGGATTGGGGCTGTATAGGAGCCAGCACATGATTGATCTCGGATGCGCTCACCGCTTCGTTCGGACACCGCCGTTTGCCGATCTCTGGACTGCAATAAGATCCTGATGCTGCAATACGAGCGCTCCGTTCTAGCAAATTCTTCAGACCTTGATCTCAACTTGATCTGTGAACAAAGTTTGCAAAATTCTCACCAAAACTTGCGCAGATCCGCTCTAATTGAAAAAATATCACCTGATTATCTCATCAATCCGTGACAATCACCCAGCGGGATCTCAATGAAAGCACCAATGTCGGTGTTAAATCCGGCGTATCTCGTAGTAGGGGTCCTAAGCTAGGCGTCTTGGAGTGATGGTAACATGGACACGGGATTTTACCCAGGTTCGGGCCCTCTTGATGGAGGTAAAACCCCACGTCCTGCTTTTCATTATATTCATATGGGGTGTAGTAAAGAGTACATGTATCTACCACGAGATTGATCTAATGAATATGTGATTTTCTATTGACTAGCCTGGCCTCGGTTTATATATGCACCATAGGCCTAGGGTTTAGAGGAGTCCTTGTCTTGGGCGCCAAGTCTTGTGGAATCCTCCTTGTATGCGGCATGGGTTGTCCGAACTGGCCCAATAGTGAACCGCCATGGGGGTCCTCGGCCCGATCCAGCTGGTCGGGAGACAACGTAGTGAGTACCCCCTAGTCCAGGACACTGTCAGCGGGTGCACTGGCCGTCCAAGTTCAAGCCGGAGATGCCACCGCGCTACGATGGTGCGGCAGATCCGTCGGCCTTCCTGCTGGCTTACGAGGAGGCTGTCCTGGAAGCAGGAGGTGACGACAAAGTCATGGCGAACTAGTTCCACATGGCCCTCACGGGCGCGCCACGCGCCTGGCTGCTCAACCTGCGAGGGTCCTCCGTGGACACTTGGGAAGAGCTGCGCGGCCTCTTCGTCGCACGTTTCGCGGCACCATCGGACATCGCCGTCGCGGCCCTCCTCGGTGGCTCGCAGGCATCACCCTCGGGCCGCCATGCCAAGCAGTTTTTCCGCCAAATTAGCGCCGCCTCTGTGCGGTAGGGAACTCCTCCAGGATGGGCGGCGCCCAAGGCCGACCTCACCTTCGACTCGGGGGATCACTCCATCACCACCATCGGCTCGGGTGTGCTCCCAATGCTTTGCACGCCCACCATCTGCAACGTAGCTGTCACCAAGACCCTCATCGACGGCGGCGCCGGCCTCAACATGCTCTTCGTGGAGTGCTTTAGCCTGCTCCACATACCACTCGAACGGCTCCGCCCTAGCAATCCCTTCTCCGGGGTCGGCAGCGGCTTCACCAGCCCCCTAGGGTAGATCCGCCTCCCCGTGACCTTCGGCACCCGCAACAACTACCGCACCGAGTTGATCGACTTCGACATCGCCTACATTGGCCTCCCATACAACGCCATCCTCGGGTACCCGGCCCTGGCTCAGTTTATGGCAGCAAGTCATCCGGCCTACAACCTCATGAAGATGCCCGGGAGCAAGGACGTCCTCACCATAGTTGGGGACACCAAGGAGGCTCTGGCGGTGCTCAAGCTTGCCCTCAAAACCGCCGCGGCGGCATGCCCGGCCGACGAGACCACCCCCGGAGCTAAGGAGGCTGCACTGGTGAAGAAGAAGCAGCTGTTCACTCAAAGCCGGGCCGAAACAAAGCAAGTACCGGTCGAGGAAGGTGAGCCCTCAGGAGCCACCTTCACCATAGGCGCCGACCTCGACCCAGATCAAGAAGAGGCATTGGTGAAGTTCTTGCACGCGAACAAGGAGGTATTCGCCTGGGAACCCAAGCAGCTGGTAGGGGTGCCGAGGGGGGTGATCGGGCATCACTTAAGGGTGTGCCCCAATGTCCGCCCTGTGAAGCAGAAGGCGCGGCGACAGTCCACAGAGAAGCAGTCCTTCATCGTCAAAGAAACCCGCAAGCTGGAGGCAGCAGGTGTCACTTGTGAGGTTTGGTACACGGAGTGGCTGGCGAACCCCGTCGTCGTGACAAAGAAAGGCGGGAAAGAGCGCATGTGTGTCGATGATACGTCTCCAACATATCTATAATTTTTTATTGTTCCATGCTATATTATATTCTGTTTTGGATGTTTAATGGGCTTTACTATACACTTTTATATTATTTTTGGGACTAACCTATTAACCGGAGGCCTAGCCCAAATTGCTATTTTTTTGCCTATTTCAGTGTTTCGCAGAAAAAGAATATCAAACGGAGTCCAAACGGAATGAAACCTTCGGGAACGTGATTTTCGGAACAAACGTGATCCAGAGGACTTGGAGTCCACGTAAAGAAAGCAACGAGGAGAGCACGAGGCAGGGGGCGCGCCAACCCCCCCCCCCCCAGGCGCGCCCTCCACCCTCGTGGGGCCCATGTTGCTCCACCGACGTACTTCTTCCTCCTATATATACCTACGTACCCCCAAACCACCAAGGGCATCCACGAAAACCTAATTCCATCGCCGCAACCTTCTGTACCCGTGAGATCCCATCTTGGGGCCTTTTCCGGCGTCCTGCCGAAGGGGGCATTGATCACGGAGGGCTTCTACATCAACACCGTAGCCTCTCCGATGATGTGGGAGTAGTTTAGCTCAGACCTTCGGATCCATAGTTATTAGCAAGATGGCTTCTTCTCTCTCTTTGGATCTCAATACAAAGTTCTCCTCGATTCTCTTGGAGATCTATTCGATGTAATCTTCTTTTGCGGTGTCTTTGTCGAGACCGATGAATTGTGGGTTTATGATCAAGTTTATCTATGAACAATATGTGAATCTCCTCTGAATTCTTTTATGTATGATTGGTTATCTTTGCAAGTCTCTTCGAATTATCAGTTTGGTTTGGCCTACTAGATTGATCTTTCTTGCAATGGGAGAAGTGCATAGCTTTGGGTTCAATCTTGCGATGCTCGATCCCAGTGACAGTAAGGGAAATGACACGTATTGTATTGTTGCCATCGAGATAAAAAGATGGGGTTTATATCATATTGCATGAGTTTATCCCTCTACATCATGTCATCTTACTTAAAGCATTACTCTGTTCTTATGAACTTAATACTCTAGATGCATGCTGGATAGCGGTCGATGTGTGGAGTAATAGTAGTAGATGCAGAATCGTTTCGGTCTACTTGTTGCGGATGTGATGCCTATATACATGATCATACCTAGATATTCTCATAACTATGCTCAATTCTATCAATTGCTCGACAATAATTTGTTCACCCACCGTAATACTTATGCTCTTGAGAGAAGCCACTAGTGAAACCTATGGCCCCGGGGTCTATTTTCTATCATATTAATCTTCCAATACTTGGCTATTTCTATTGCCGTTTATTTTACTTTGCATCTTTATTTCTCTTTATTATAAAAATACCAAAAATATTACATTATCATATCTATCAGATCTCACTCTCGTAAGTGACCGTGAAGGGATTGACAACCCCTTTATCGCGTTGGTTGCAAGGTTCTTATTTGTTTGTGTAGGTGCGTGGGACTCCAGCGTGGTCTCCTACTGGATTGATACCTTGGTTCTCAAAAACTGAGGGAAATACTTACGCTACTTTACTGCATCACCCTTTCCTCTTCAAGGGATAACCAACGCAATGCTCCAGAGGTCGCAAGAAGGATTTCTGGCGCCGTTGCCGGGGAGTCTATGCACAAGTCAAGACATACCAAGTACCCATCACAAACCCTTATCTCTCGCATTACATTATTTGCCATTTGCCTCTCGTTTTCCTCTCCCCCACTTCACCCTTGCCGTTTTATTCGCCCTCTCTTTTATGTTCGCCTTTTTTCTTTCGCTTGCTTCTTGTTTGCTCGTGTGTTGGATTGCTTGTTTGTCACGATGGCTCAAGATAATACTAAATTGTGTGACTTTGCCAATACCAACAACCATGATTTTCTTAGCACTCCGATTGCTCCTCTTACCGATGCTGAATCTTGTGAAATTAATGCTGCCTTGTTGAATCTTGTCATGAAAGATCAATTCGCCGGCCTTCCTAGTAAAGATGCCGCTACCCATCTAAATAGCTTCATTGATTTGTGTGATATGCAAAAGAAGAAAGATGTGGACAATGATATTGTTAAATTGAAGCTATTTCCTTTTTTGCTTAGAGATCGCGCTAAAGCTTGGTTTTCATCTTTGCCTAAAAATAGTATTGATTCATGGAATAAGTGCAAAGATGCTTTTATCTCTAAGTATTTTCCTCCCGCTAAAATCATCTCTCTTAGAAACGATATCATGAATTTTAAGCAACTTGATCATGAACATGTTTCACAAGCTTGGGAGAGGATGAAATTAATGATACGTAATTGCCCTACACATGGTTTGAATCTTTGGATGATTATACAAAAAAATTATGCCGGATTGAATTTTGCTTCTAGAAATCTTTTAGATTCGGCCGCGGGAGGTACTTTTATGGAAATCACTTTAGAAGAAGCTACTAAACTCCTAGATAATATTATGGTTAATTATTCTCAATGGCACACCGAAAGATCTACTAATAAAAAAGTGCATGCGATAGAAGAAATTAATGTTTTGAGTGGAAAGATGGATGAACTTATGAAATTATTTGCTACTAAAAGTGTTTCTTCTGATCCTAATGATATGCCTTTGTCTACTTTGATTGAGAATAATAATGAATCTATGGATGTGAATTTTGTTGGTCGGAATAATTTTGGTAACAACGCGTATAGAGGAAACTTTAATCCTAGGTCGTATCCTAGTAACTCCTCTAATAATTATGTAATTCCTACAACAACTCTTATGGAAATTTTAATAAGATGCCCTCTGAATTTGAGACTAGTGTTAAGGAGTTTATGAATTCGCAAAAGAATTTCAATGCTTTGCTTGAAGAAATATTGCTTAAGGTTGATGAATTGGCCACGAACGTTGATAGAATTTCTCTTGATGTTGATTCTTTGAAACTTAGATCTATTCCACCTAAGCATGATATCAATGAGTCTCTCAAATCCATGAGAATTTCCATTGATGAGTGCAAAGAAAGAACCGCTAGGATGCGTGCTAAGAAAGATTGCTTTGTGAAAGTGTGTTCTTCTAATTTTTATGAGAATAAATATGAAGATCTAAAAGTTATTGATGTGTCCCCTATTCAATCTTTGTTTTGCAATATGATTCTTGATAATGATGGGACTGAATATGAGCCACGTTTACCTAGAAGGCGTTCCAAAAATTCGGAGTCTTTAGATCTTGATGCAAAAATTGGTAAAAGTGGGATTGAAGAAGTCAAAACTTTAGATATTAATGAACCCACTATTTTGGATTTCAAGGAATTTAATTGTGATAATTGCTCTTTGATGGATTGTATTTCCTTGTTACAATCCATGCTAAATTCTCCTCATGCCTATAGCCAAAATAAAGCTTTTACTAAACATATCGTTGATGCTTTGATGCAATCTTATGAAGAAAAACTTGAATTGGAAGTTTATATCCCTAGAAAACTTTATGATGAGTGGGAACCTACTATTAAAATTAAAATTAAAGATCATGAATGCTATGCTTTGTGTGATTTGGGTGCTAGTGTTTCCACGATCCCAAAAACTTTGTGTGATTTGCTAGGATTCGGTGAATTTGAAGATTGTTGTTTGAACTTGCACCTTGCGGATTCCACCATTAAGAAACCTAATGGAAGAATTAATGATGTTCTTATTGTTTCAAATAGGAACTATGTGCCTGTAGATTTCATCGTTCTTGACATAGATTGCAATCCTTCATGTCGTATTATTCTTGGTAGACCTTTCCTTAGAACGATTGGTGCAATTATTGATATGAAGGAAGGGAATATTAGATTCCAATTTCCATTAAGGAAAGGCGTGGAACACTTCCCTAGAAAGAAAATAAAATTACCTTATGAACTATTATGAGAGCTACTTATGGATTGCCTACCAAAGAAGGCAATACCTAGATCTATCCTTGCTTTTATGCCTAGCTAGGGGCGTTATACGATAGCGCTTGTTGGAAGGCAACCCAATTTTATTTTAGTTTTTTGCTTTTTTATTCTGTTTAGGAATAAATATTTGATCTAGCCTCTGGTTAGATTTTTTATGTTTTAATTAGTGTTTGTGCCAAGTTAAACCTATAGGATCTTCTTGGACGTTAGTTATTTGATCTTGCTGAAAATTCCAGAAACTTTCTGTTCACGAAAACAATTGTTAAACATCACCCGAACGTGATAAAATACTGATTCCAATTGCAGTAGATCAATAAACAAATGTTCTAGGTCGTACTATTTTGGTATATTTTTTTGAGTTCCAGAAGTTTGCGTTAGTTACAGATTACTACAGACTGTTCTGTTTTTGACAGATTCTGTTTTTCGTGTGTTGTTTGCTTATTTTGATGAATCTATGGCTAGTAAAAGAGTTTATAAACCATAGAGAAGTTGGAATACAGTAGGCTTAATACCAATATAAATAAAGAATGAGTTCAATACAGTACCTTGAAGTGGTGTTTTGTTTTCTTTCACTAACGGAGCTCACGAGATTTTCTGCTAAGTTTTGTGTTGTGAAGTTTTCAAGTTTTGGGTAAAAGATTTGATGGATTATGGAACAAGGAGTGGCAAGAGCCTAAGCTTGGGGATGCCCATGGAACCCCAAGATAATCTAAGGACACCAAAAATCCAAAGCTTGGGGATGCCCCGGAAGGCATCCCCTCTTTCGTCTACTTCCATCGGTAACTTTACTTGGAGCTATATTTTTATTCACCGCATGATATGTGTTTTGCTTGGAGCGTCTTGTATGATTTGAGTCCTTGCTTTTTATTTTACCACAATCATCCTTGCTGTACACACCTTTTGACAGAGACACACATAAATCAGAATTTATTAGAATACTCTATGTGCTTCACTTATATTTTTTGAGCTATATAGTTTTTGCTCTAGTGCTTCAATTATATCTTTTTAGAGCACGGCGGTGGATTCGTTTTATAGAAACTATTGATCTCTCATGCTTCACTTATATTATTTTGAGAGTATCAAAACAGCATGGCAATTTTCTTTAATTATAATATCATGAGAAATTTGATGCTTGATAATTGTTTTGAATAAAGGTGGTAATATCATAGTTGTGCTAGTTGAGTAATTGTGAAATTGAGAAATACTTGTGTTGGAGTTTGTGATTCCCGTAGCATGCACGTATGGTGAACCGTTATGTAACGAAGTCGGAGCATGAGGTATTTATTGTTTGTCATCCTTTGTGTGGCTGTCGGGATCGCGCGATGGTTAACTCCTACCAACCATTCCCCTAGGAGCATGCGTAGTTGTACTTTGCTTCGAGGGCTAATAAATTTTTGCAATAAGTATATGAGTTCTTTATGACTCATGTGAGTCCATAGATTATACGCACACTTACCTTTCCACAATTTTCTAGCCTCTTCGGTACCGTGCATTGCCCTTTCTCACCTTGAGAGTTGGTGCAAACTTCGCCGGTGCATCCAAACCCCGTGATATGACACGCTCTATCACACATAAACCTCCTTATACCTTCCTCAAAACAGCCACCATACCTACCTATTATGGCATTTCCATAGCCATTCCGAGATATATTGCCATGCAACTTTCCACTGTTTCGTTTATCATGACACGCTCCATCATTGTCATATTGCTTTGCATGATCATGTAGTTGACGTCGTATTTGTGGCAAAGCCACCGTTCATAATTCTTTCATACATGTCGCTCTTGATTCATTGCATATCCCGGTACACCGTCGGAGGCATTCACATAGAGTCATATCTTGTTCTAAGTATTGACTTGTAATTCATGAGTTGTAAGTAAATAAAAGTGTGATTGTCGTGGAATTGTCACGGCAGATGTCCTAGAGTGAGGACTTAGTCGTGAGGCCAGCGCATCTGTGTGGTAGCTTGAGAGGGGTTGATTGGAATCGAGAGACGCAACACAAGGCAAAGATTTAGACAGCTTCAGGCCCCGGGAAACACCATCCGGTAATAACCCTACATGCTGTTTGTGGCTAGATCACATTATCATCACGAGAGAGTCGCCGGTAAACCGGCTCTTTGTGTCTAGCCCTAGAGATTGTTTCTTCTTGCTTGTCCCCTTTGGGGAGCCCTGCCCCTCCTTATATATGTTGAAGGGGCGGGTTACATGACTAGTCCTAGTAGGATTAGGATTACTCTATTACAAGTGGAGTCCTAGTCTTGCTTCCTTTATAAGGGAATATTCCTTATGCCTTTCCTTGTAAACCGGCCCACCATAGTATGAACCGGCCTTCTGGGCCTTGGGCCTTATCATCCGTCTGTCCCGTCGCCGGGTTACCAGTGAGTCGCCAAGTCTAGCCGGGTTATACTTCATGCCGGGTTACGCCGCGGGGTATATCCCCGACATTAGCCCCCAGTTTAATTTGGATTTATCCATGTTAAACTGATCTGCAATATAAACACAAGAACAAATTTGGCGGGTTGTGCTCCGCTTTAAATATTCTTAAACCGGCACTTTGATCATCCTTAATTCCTTGTCATTTCTTCCTTCTGAAAAATCTGAGTCAATATACCAGCTTCATAATCAATTTGCTTGCAGAAGATTTTTTGTAAATAAAGAATCCATTTGAATCGGCCTTCAATGCTCTGATTTGACAAAAATATTGGTCTTCAAATATTCAAGTGATATCAGCTGGTTTGAAAATGTAAAACTTGTCGGTTTATCATTGCCAAAATTGTCGGGTTATAAAAACTGATGATCCCGGGTCATGACCGTTTATAGACACCAGGTTATGATTGTTGCCCATACCGGGTCACACAATTAATCTTCCTGATTTGCCCAAAATTGAGAATTTGAAGATGTTCCTCCTTTATATGCATATTACCTGTAGCCCCCAAGTCTTAAGAAGGTAACGTAGTAACAGCTTAAGAATTGCTTCAATATGAATGTCACAAGCTTGAGAAAATCCAGGTTGTTCATCTCAATCACTAGTCAGAACTGAGTATTCCACATATGTAGCCCCCAAGTGTCGGGTTGTCATGCTTGCAGCAACCAGGGACTTGTAATTGCCTCATGCTCATAAAAACTTCAATCAGTGTAACCCCCAAGGGTCGGGTCATTATGCAATAATGAGCAGGGACTTTATAGATATGACCATCTAGACTTTGAACAGCAACATATAGCCCCCAAGGGCCGGCTCAGTAAGATAATATTGAGCTAGGACTTTATATATACTTCATTGAGAATAACATTATATGATGTAACCCCCATCATGGGGCTTTGAACCCACGTCCACAAGGTTGAGAGCTTTGTGCTTTACCAACTGAGAAGTGGATCCTTCAATATAATGGATGAAAACTTGTGTACCTTGAATTGTTGACAGGAGCAATTGGTAGCCCCCAAGGGCCGACTCATTACAATGTGATGAGTCGGGTCTTCAATAAGGCCAATAAAAATGACTTTGCACTAGCCCCCAAGTGTCATGGTGCATGCTTGCAGTGACATGAGACTTGCATATTTGATATAATCTCAACTTGAATAATGTAGCCCCTAAGTGTCGGGTCGTAAGCCTGCATCGACTCGGTACTATTCCTTCAATTGTAGAATAAATCACATCCATTTATAATACGATAGCCATTGCGCTAAAGCGACTTTGAAAACCTTAATCATAATACTGGTCATTGATAACCATAATAAAAATCTAGCCATGTTGGATATTAAAGATTTGAACAATATACCCAATGATTTATAAGCGCATGATTCCAATGGCGCAATCCAAATATATACTGGCGACTTATAGTCCAAAGCCAGGTCGGGTTAACAAACACCGAATAATTTCTCATCATACACTCGCGACTTATCGTCTTAAAGCCAGGCCAGGTTAATAAACACCGGATATTATTTTATCTCATATTGGCGACTTATAGTCAAAAGGCCAGGCTGGGTTAATAAACGCCAGTGATTTATAATTATGCTTTATTCAACCTGTTTCTGCATACAGCAAGTTTAAAGCGTCCTGGCGGTTTACCGCCGGACGGGTCATAATGCCCAACATATAACCTGGGTTGATAACCAAGGCTGTACTTAAGAATAATCAAATATGAAATATATCATACACGTGACATTGAATCATATCGTTGGTTGGCCAACATTATTGTAGTAAGGGTGATAACCCCAATCTTGAGTACTGATAACTCCTTCCATATTGTGCCGGTTTATGATAAAACTGTACCGGGTTGTGATAAACACTGGATTAGCCATATATAATACTGGCGATTTATAGTCCAAACCAGACCGGGTTAATAAACACCGGATTATAAGTGATCATGTACTGACAACTTTGTATTTGAAAGCCGAACCGGGTTAATGAACGCCGGTTTATCAAAAACATTATAAATCTCATCAAAGGAGAAAAAACTTAGCAAATAAAAGCAGATGAAAACTTGTAGTCGAGGCTTTTCACGGGCTGCCAGGCCCCAAATTCGAGGCTTTTCATGGGCTGCCAGGCCACTGAGTTAAACCATTTTGCAAAGCCTTTTAAGATGGTCCTCAATCCTTAACCAATCGTTGTTTTAACTGGACAAGTTCAGGGTCTTATCAGAGTAACTTGTCAAAGTTCGACGGGTCATACCAGGTTTACCTGGGCGGAGTGACTTACTTAAAAAGGCAGGCTAACCCGGGATTTTAGGTGTATACACCAGGCTTCCAAGCCGTGGCTTGATATCCTATTACAAGTGTAGATTCTTTGTTCATTGCGACAGCAAAGAATCCCCAAGTAACATTTTGAGCTGTTCTCAGTGGGTGCCTATGTTTGAGTTGTTCTTTTGCAACACTCTCTTTGGCCCCAAAGTAGTTTTCTGGTGTAGCTATGGTTCGGACACGACCAAGCCCCCAAGTGATTTCCCTGGTGGCCTTACGCCGATCAAGAGGTGTAGCTATGGTTCGAATACGACCAAGCCGCCAAGTGATCAATAATATGATAAGCCAATAAGGCAGGATACCCATGTTTCAAACGCGCATCCTGGCAGCAGGTCCTCTTCGGCAACCTTTAACTTTTTGCAAGAGATAAATTCTTCTTGAACTGGGATTTAAATTGGATATTGAGAGCTTCAATGCTTTGGGGGAGACATCTTTCCCTTGAACCAGATTTTAAACCGGAATCTTCATTTTCAGCCGGAAATTTTCTGACGGCCTTTAAACTCGAACTTGCGAGAAGTTAATTCCTTTTTGAACCGGACATTTTTAAACCGGATTTGAGAGCTTCAGAGCTTTGTGGGAGAACAGATTTCCCTTGAACCGGATTGTAAACCGGATATTTGAGAGCTTCAGTGAGACTGACTTCCCTTGAGCCGGATTTTAAACCGGAATCCTTTCTGATGACCTGGAACTTCTTCATTGAGCCAGGATTTTATAACTGTTATATACTTTCTAAGCCGGAAATTTTCTGGCAGCCTTTAAATATAACAGTAGCCTCCGGGACTGGGTTATCTTTCCCTCCATCGTCCTGGGGTTCTTAAATTTGCTGAAACTGGCAAGATTTGCTGAGTCATGTCATCGTAGCCCCCGAGTCTCAAAGGTGACTCGAGGAGTTGGCTTGTGACTCTCCATATTTGACTGTGATATAAACCGCCATAACTTGTATATCATTGGTGTTGATAGCACGATGTGAATCCACAGAAGGTTGAGGTGACTGCGGCGGGTTATAAATGATCCCGTATGAGCCATGTCAGCAACTCGGCCAATGGTTCCTTCCAACTGGCGATTTGAAGTTAACCAAACTGTAGTGGCGGCGACTTGTGCGCCTGCCCATTGAGCCACCCAGTGTAGACGGCGGTTGATAGTATATGATGATTTGCCTCCATTTTGTCTAAAAGAAAACCGGGCTACCCAAGCTGTGACTTGCTCATACTCAATAAACAGCTCTTGCAGACAGGTGCGGCCCGGTGTGTTGATGTAGACCAGGCCGCGAGAGACGAACGGTAAAAACGAACGCAGCATCAGAGGCAATATAGATGAGTCGGCCACAACGTTGTATGCCGGTGTGGACAAGCAAATTGTCCTCCTCGTTGTAAATCGGCGCGGACACGTGAACCGGCCGCGAGAGCGGACGGGTGAGTCGTCCGTGGCGTTGTAAGCCGGTGCGGACGCGTGAACCGGCCGCGAGAGCGGACGGGTGAGTCGTCCATGGCGTTGTAAGCCGGTGCGGACGCGCGAGTCAATCACAGGCGCAGTCCCGGCTAGTTGATGTAGACCAGGCCGTACGGGCGGTGGCTTGTGCGCGTCCATTCATCGGGTAATATGTTACGGACTATCGCCGGGCGGAATATTGTCAGCCCGTGCTCCATACCCATGGTATAAACCATATTTGTAGTGAATGATTGTCCTGTATACAAAAATACACAGATCAAAGTAATTGTTCTTTGACAAAATAATACGTGCTACTAAAATAAACTTAGATGGATGTCACCTGATTCATCTGGATGATCTGTATGTGAAATTTATGCACGTAGTAATAATAATGCTCCATACTTTTGTCTTGACGTGAATTAATAATAGCTTTTTAGCTCCACGTAATGTTGATGGAGCTCCACAGCATGTCAGCACCGTTCTTTGACAACATTTTGAAACGTGACCCTGTCCTTCTTTGAATCTCACTGTTCCTTTATTCTTTTTGCATGAATACCATGTCATCCAGTATTTGATTCAGTCTATCGCCTGTGTCTCTTTGACAGTATAATGGACTTGTGTTGTTGACCTTGATGTTGGACGGTGTTGACTTGAAGTCCAAATTCGGCACCGACGACATACGTGAGACTAGATTAAGCAGAAAACGCTGCGTATAAAGGCAGCAACATGTGCTCTGGCTGGGCACTTAGTCAGGCCGGCAGTGCTAATTTCTGAAGAAGCTCGGACCGAAATTTTGACTCGTAAAAAATAGAGACAAGCCAACAGAAGCTGGGTTTCAGCCTGACACATCAGCAGGGTAATCCGGCAGAAATGGGGGCGCTCGGAGGTACAGCAGTCCTGAGATGGAGTGAACGCGTGCGCGGGCAAGTTGAAAGTGAGTACACGGCTGTTCGTCCGCAGCAGTGGAGGCGATTTGGCGCAGACATAGGGCCACTTTGGGGGTGGCGGAGGGAAGCCCGTACAGCAGCAGGGGGGCAGGACGGCTCAGCAGCCAAGGCGAAGAGGAGTCAAAGCAAGCTGGCGGGATGGCCGGGTCACACGCGGGACGAACTGGCGTGATGGTTTAACACAGCTGGGTCACCGGGTAAATCGAACAGGTACCAGCAAAGGACGAGCCCGCGGGTTCCCCTTTGAGCGTCATGATGGCGATTCAGAGCAGACTCTGGCGGGTTGAAAATTGGCCCATTGCAGCGGCTCAAGGTGAGGCACGGCGAGGGGCACCTGGCAGAGGCGGCTCAGCGACAAACGAGGCAGAGAGGCACTCGCGGAGCGGCGGCTCGACACGCGTCGATGACAGCAGGGCCGGAGAGAGGCAGAGGAGCGGCGAGGCCAGTGACTTGATGCGGCCGTGACGCGGCCGTTCGGCCAGAGCTGACTCCAGGCAGAACCGTGTCATTGATAATCTCTGACCGATGGTATTTGATGCTCACATGAGCGATGTCCATAGCCAAAATTTGTGCAAGTCTTTGACCACTGAGCTTGCGTTAGCTTTTTAGAAAGGTCACTTCCCCAGTACGGGTCCCTCCACACTCATTAAGGAAAACAATGTAATCTTCGTCCACTTCCAAGTACAGTATCCAATTGTATTCCACTGATTTTGGCGATTTGAAGGAAAGTCGTGACGGCTTGTAGATTTGCCCGTGGAGTATGGCCGACGGGGTGGCTGCGAAGCAACTCGCCTGCGGTTCAGGTGCGAACGGCGATGCACAGCCGGGCCATTGAGGCCGCGAGAGCTAGAAAACTTAAGGCTCGGAGGCGACGACCCACAGCAGCGGCTCAGAAGCGATGCCAGCAAGGAAAATGGCGGGCCGGCCATTAGGTCCATGAAGACGACTCAGTGCGCGGCGGTTCATAGAGCAAGCGAGGCCGGTTTGAAGTTCAGCGGCGGCTCGAGGCGGTTCACAAATTGGGCCGAGATCACGGCGGCTCACGGCGGTGAAGCGCCCGAAGGCGCGGAGGCCTAAGGCGCGAGCGGGGACTTGAGGTGTTGCACGAGAGGTAATCCGTCAGTGGCTCGGAGATGACTCGGTTTGGCGCGTAGCGGCCATTGATCCGGCGACAGAGGCAGGTTGAAGGCCGTGGCCAGTTGGATCAATCCACGTCCGAATCGTGGCCGCAGTCCGGCTTAGATCAGTTTATTCTGCTGTGTATAGCAATCTTTGTAACCAGTAATATGCTCTGTACGCCTCCACACGTCCTAGTGGATAATGGTACAGTAGTTGACAATTTGACTTTGGTCTTCACACATAAAGTAGCAGCGGTAGATCAATGCTTGCCTCGGGACTTGATTCCCTTGTAGACGTTGCGTACGGAGCAGCAGTTGCAAGGCGTCGGAAGAGCAAGGATGGCTGCAGCCCTTCGGGATTTTCCATCGGGTAAAACAGATAAAAAAGCTATGGTTACAACAACTCGGCGAAGCCTGCGGTCGGACGGATCGCCTAAATTTTCAGTCGGCCCATGAGTAAGAACACGGCGGATAAATCGCCTCCTGCAGAAAACCTCAACTCGGACTCGGCGGATTACCACGGCGAATGAGGCGGCCGCACAACATGTAACCCTAAAACAATCTCAATCTCATATCCGTCGCCGCAGAATACTTCATTCAATCTTGACTGATGAGCTCATCATTGATGTTAATTTCCACGCCGGCCTTTGTTGAGCCGGAAAATTGCAAACTTCTCGAACCCTAAAAACGATCCCTTCAAGAACTCAACACCACCGTGCGCAGGCCCCACGGTGGGCGCCAACTGTCATGGAATTGTCACGGCAGATGTCCTAGAGTGAGGACTTAGTCGTGAGGCCAGCGCATCTGTGTGGTAGCTTGAGAGGGGTTGATCGGAATTGAGAGACGCAACACAAGACAAAGATTTAGACAGCTTGGGGCCCCGGGAAACACCATCCGGTAATAACCCTACATGTTGTTTGTGGCTAGATCTCATTATCATCACGAGAGAGTCGCCGGTAAACCGGCTCTTTGTGTCTAGCCCTAGAGATTGTTTCTTCTTGCTTGTCCCCCTTTGGGGAGCCCTGCCCCTCCTTATATATGTTGAAGGGGTGGGTTACATGACTAGTCCTAGTAGGATTAGGATTACTCTATTACAAGTGGAGTCCTAGTCTTGCTTCCTTTATAAGGGAATATTCCTTATGCCTTTCCTTGTAAACCGGCCCACCATAGTATGAACCAGCCTTCTGGGCCTTGGGCCGTATCATCCGTCTGTCCCGTCGCCGGGTTACCAGTGAGTCGCCAAGTCTAGCCGGGTTATACTTCATGCCGGGTTACGCCGCGGGGTATATCCCCGACAGTGATGATCATCATTATTAGAGCATTGTCCCAAGTGAGGAAAGGATGATGGAGACTATGATTCCCCCACAAGTCGGGATGAGACTCTGGACTAGAAAAAGAGAGGCCATGAAAAAAAGGCCCAAAAATGAGAGAAAAAGAGAGAAGGGACAATGTTACTATCCTTTTACCACACTTGTGCTTCAAAGTAGCACCGTGATCTTCATGATAGAGAGTCTCTCATTTTTTCACTTTCATATACTAGTGGGAAATTTCATTATAGAACTTGGCTTGTATATTCCAGTGATGGGCTTCCTCAAATGCCCAAGGTCTTCGTGAGCAAGCAAGTTGGATGCGCACCCACTTAGTTTCTTTTGTTTGAGCTTTCATACACTTATAGCTCTAGTGCATCCGTTGCATGGCAATCCCTACTCCTTGCATTGACATCAATTGATGGGAATCTCCATAGCCCGTTGATTAGCCTCCTCGATGTGAGACTTTCTCCTTTTTTGTCTTCCCACATAACCCCTATCATTATGCCTTATTCCACCATAGTGCTATATCCATGGCTTGCGCTCATGTATTGCGTAAAAGTTGAAAAGGCTGAAGCGCGTTAAAAAGTATGAACCAATTGCTTGGCTAAAACCGGGGTTGTACATGATATGAATATTTTGTGTGGGGAAGATGGAGCATAGCCAGACTATATGATTTTGTAGGGATAACTTGCTTTGGCTACGTTATTTTGATAAGACATAATTGCTTGGTTAGTATGCTTATATTATTGTTTTTATGTCAACATTAAACTTTTATCTTGAATCATATCGAATCTGAACATTCATGCCATAATAAGAAGAAGTACATTGAAATTATGCTAAGTAGCATTCCACATCAAAAATTCTGTTTTTATCATTTACCTACTCGAGGACGAGCAGGAATTAAGCTTGGGGATGCGTGATACGTCTCCAACGTATCTATAATTTTTGATTGTTCCATGCTATATTATATTCTGTTTTGGATGTTTAATGGGCTTTATTATACACTTTTATATTATTTTTGGGACTAACCTATTAACCGGAGGCCTAACCCAAATTGCTATTTTTTCCTATTTCACTGTTTCGCAGAAAAAAAATATCAACCGGAGTCCAAATAGAATGAAACCTTCGGGAACGTGATTTTCGGAACAAACGAGATCTAGAGGACTTGGAGTCCACATAAAGAAAGCAACAAGGAGAGCACGAGGCAGTGGGCGCGCCAACCCCCCCCCCCCCCCAGGCGCGCCCTCCACCCTCGTGGGGCCCATGTTGCTCCACCGACGTACTTCTTCCTCCTATATATACCTATGTACCCCCAAACCATCAGGGGCATCCATGAAAACCTAATTCCACCGCCGCAACCTTCTATACCCATGAGATCCCATCTTGGGGCCTTTTCCGGCGTCCTGCCAGAGGGGGCATTGATCACGGAGGGCTTCTACATCAACAACGTAGCCTCTCTGATGATGTGTGAGTAGTTTACCTCAGACCTTCGGGTCCATAGTTATTAGCTAGATGGCTTCTTCTCTCTCTTTGGATCTCAATACAAAGTTCTCCTCGATTCTCTTGGAGATCTATTCGACGTAATCTTCTTTTGCGGTGTGTTTGTCGAGACCGATGAATTATGGGTTTATGATCAAGTTTATCTATGAACAATATTTGAATCTCCTCCGTATTCTTTTATGTATGATTGGTTATCTTTGCAAGTCTCTTCGAATTATCAGTTTGGTTTGGCCTACTAGATTGATCTTTCTTGCAATGGGAGAAGTGCTTAGCTTTGGGTTCAATCTTGCGGTGCTCGATCCCAGTGATAGTAAGGGAAACGACACGTGTTGTATTGTTGCCATCGAGGATAAAAAGATGGGGTTTATATCATATTGCATGAGTTTATCCCTCTACATCATGTCATCTTACTTAAAGCATTACTCTGTTCTTATGAACTTAATACTCTAGATGCATGCTGCATAGCGGTCGATGTGTGGAGTAATAGTAGTAGATGCAGAATCATTTCGGTCTACTTGTCGCAGACGTGATGCCTATATACATGATCATACCTAGATATTCTCATAACTATGCTCAATTCTATCACTTGCTCGACAGTAAGTTGTTCACCCACCGTAATACTTATGCTCTTGAGAGAAGCCACTAGTGAAACCTATGGCCCCCGGGTCTATTTTCTATCATATTAATCTTCCAATACTTAGCTATTTCTATTGCCATTTATTTTACTTTGCATCTTTATTTCTCTTTATTATAAAAATACCAAAAATATTACCTTATCATATCTATCAGATCTTACTCTCGTAAGTGACCGTGAAGGGATTGACAACCCCTTTATCGCGTTGGTTGCGAGGTTCTTATTTGTTTGTGTAGGTGCGTGGGACTCAAATGTGGTCTCCTACTGGATTGATACCTTGGTTCTCAAAAACTGAGGGAAATACTTACGCTACTTTACTGCATCACCCTTTCCTCTTCAAGGGAAAACCAACGCAGTGCTCAAGAGGTAGCAGTCGACTTCACCAACCTCAGCAAAGTCTGTCCCCAGGACCCATTCCCGCTTCCGCGCATCGACCAGATTGTCGACTCCACTGTCGAGTGCGACCTGCTGTTTTTCCTAGACGCTTTCTCGGGCTACCACCAGATCAGGTGGCGGTGGAGGATGTGGAGAAGACGGCTTTCCCGACCCCATGTGGGGTGTAATGCTACACTTGCATGCCATTCAGGCTGCGCAACGCAGGGGCAACCTTCCAACGGCTGATGCACATCGCCCTAGGTCAGCAGCTTGGAAGGAACGCTGAGGCCTACTCGACGACATCGTGGTGAAATCTCGGGAGGCGAGGACCCAGATTCAAGACCTGGAGGAGACCTTCGCAAGCCTGCGTCAGGTGGACCTGCGGCTCAACCCAGAGAAGTGCGTGTTCGGTGTTCCCTCCGGCAAGCTGCTGGGCTTCCTCGTGTCCCACAGGGGGATCGAGGCTAACCCCGAGAAGGTCAAGGCGATAGAAGACATGAGCCCACCACAAACTCTCAACGAAATGCAGAAGCTTGCAGGCTGCATGACCTCGCTAGGGCGCTTCATCTCCAAGCTGGGGGAGCGCGCCCTGCCATTCTTCAAACTCATGAAGAAGAAGGGCCCGTTCGATTGGACCCCGGAGGCCGACCTGGCGTTTCAAGACCTCAAGAGATACCTGACCAGCCCTCCGGTGATGGTGGCGCCTCGTCCCCTCGAGCCCATGGTGCTTTACCTTGCCGCCACTCCCTACTCCGCTAGCACGGCGCTAGTGGCGGTCCGGGAAGAGCGCCAGGCCAAGAGTCCGCCACGCCGTGCCGCATCTCCAGCCGGGGCGATAGGCACCAAGAGGACACCGCAAAGGCTGCAAACAACGCCAACGAGTGATCAGGCCCAGCAAGGCGGCGTTCTCGGGCCTACAGAGGCCCCAGTGGGCGACCAGGCTCTTGGGGTCCCATCACCTCAGGAGACGCCCCAACCTCCGCTAGACACAGGCTCCATCGACGCTCACGCCCTTGTCGAGCACCCTGTGTACTTCGTCAGCACGGTACTGCGGGATGCGAGGGCATGGTACCCCATGCCTCAGAAGCTCTTGCTCGCGCTCTTGGTGGCCTTGTGCAAACTGCGTCATTACTTCCAAGGTCACCCAATCAAGGTCGTCTCGGCCTACCCGTTGGAGAGGGTACTCTGGAGCCCCAACGCTGCTGGAAGAGTCACCCAATGGAACACCGAGCTGCAAGCATACCAGCTGGAGTTCAGCACAACCGGAGTCATCAAGGGAGCCGCGCTCGCCGACTTCGTGGCAGAGTGGACCGATGCCCCGGGGTTTGAAGCAGGCGAGGACCGATCCCTCTCACTGGGAAGTGAAGCGCCAGATGGCTGGGTCATGTGTTTCGACGGCGCGTTCACACGCCAGGGCGCGGGGGCTAGAGCAGTGCTGATCTCGCCCACTCAAGACAAGCTCTACTACGCCGTGCAGCTCTGCTTCCAGCAGGGCAAGAAGGTCTCCAACAACATCGCGGAGTACGAAGGCCTCATCGCTGGCCTTAAGGCAGTGGTGGCCTTGGGGGTAAAACGTCTCACCATCAAGGGTGATTCGCAGCTCCTCGTCAACTTCTCCAACAAGGTGTACGAGCTAAAGGACGAGCACATGGAGGCGTACCTCGCGGAGGTGCGCAAGATGGAGAAGCAGTTCTTGGGCCTGGAGCTACAGCACGTGCCTCGCGGCACGAACAAGGAAGCCGACGACATCGCCAGAAGGGCATCCAAGCGTCTGCACCAGGAGCCCGGCGTCTTCGAAGAGCGGCTTTTCAAGCCATCAGCAGCACCCCCATCCGTGGGGCTAGCGTCGCCTCAGGAGGAGCTCCCTCCACCACTAGCCTCGGGAGCCCCCGCATGTGGCCCGACCACAGGAGTGCGCCTGCTCCTGGTGCTTCAGCCTCGGGAGGGGTGCTGGATCAAGGAGTTCAAGGAATACCTAACGCAAGGGACGCTGCCGGAGAAAGAGGAGGACACGGAGCGTGTGGCCCGACAGGCTACAACATACTGCATCCAGGACGGTGAGCTATACAGAAAGATACCAAATGATGTTTCCTTACGATGCATCTCCAGGGAGGAGGGGAACGAGTTGCTAGCTGACATACACAGTGGAGACTACGGGCACCACTCGTCGTCACGAACCCTGGTCGGTAAGGCGTTCCGCAGCGGGTTCTACTGGCCTACGGCACTCAACGACGCGACCGATCTGGTGAAGTCCTGCGAGGCCTGCATATTCCATGCCAAGAAGATCCATCAGCTAGCCCAGGGCCTCCAGACCATCCCACTCTCGTGGCCATTCGCGGTCTGGGGGCTGGATATCCTAGGCCCGTTCCCTCGAGCGCCTGGGGGTTACCGCTACCTCTACGTCGCCGTCGACAAGTTCACCAAGTGGGCAGAGGTGGAGGCCGTCCGCACCATCCCGGCCGGGTCTGCAGTTACCTCGTGAGCCGGTTCAGGGTCCCTAACCGCATCATCACCGACAATGGCTCGTAGTTCACTAGCAATCTCTTCAGGTGCAGATCTTCTACGCTTCGGTGGTACACCCCGAGAGCAATGGCCAAGCCGAACGCGCCAACGCGGAAGTCCTGAGAGGCCTCAAGACCAGGACCTTCAAGAAGAAGCTCGAGGCCTCCGCCAAGGGCTGGCACGACGAGCTCCAGTTTGTGGTGTGGTCCATCCGCACCACCGCAACCAAGCCAACAGGCGAGACCCCATTCTTCCTCGTCTACGGAGCAGAAGCGGTTCTCCCTCACGAGGTCAAGCATCACTCCACGCGGGTCCTAGCATTTGATGAGACGCAGAAGGACGCCATGCAGGGGATGGACCTTGTGCTGGGGGGGGGGGAACGCCACCGTGAAGCCACGCTCCGAGCGGCAAGATACCAGCAGGCGTTGCGACGGTATCACTGCCGCAGCGTCCGCTCCAGGATGCTCGAGGTGGGCGACCTCGTCCTAAGGCGGGTGCTCTCCAGGGAAGGGTTGCATAAGCTCTCGCCCATGTGGGAGGGCCCGTTTAGGGTCGCCCATGTCTCCAGGCCTAGCGCCGCGCACCTGGAACATGCAGCACCTCCGGAAGTTTTACCCATGAAGCAAGGCCAAGTGTGTCGGAGTAATGGGCCACGGGTAGCCTAACCCGAGCCCCAAAACCTCTCAAGACATCGGGCCGGCTGCGCCCCTCAAGACGTCAAGATAGAGTGCCGCCTTCTGGCGGCCGGCTGGCCGAACGGCCGACTGCCGGAAGACGGCCATGCTCAGGAAGGCGGCACCAAGACGGGCGACTCCTAGGAGGCGGCCTCCAGAGAGGCCGACTCCTAGCAGGCGGCCCATGGCGCCCTCAAAGTCTGCGCTCCCATTAAAATGACAAGATAGGGTGAGGCTACAGTATAGCCCATCACCCCCGCATCTAGGGCCGGGCATGGCCACGGTGCTCCGTACAGGCGGAGATCTCCGCCCGGCGCGGCACTGTTGCCACTCCGCCCCTGACATCATTCCTGTCAGGCAAGGCCCTGTTCCCACGACCGCTTGTCAGTACGGCCCAAAGACGGCGGACCCTACCGGTCAGCGAGAGCCCAGAAGACGGCGGGAGCCTTACCAGTCGGACCCGGGGGAGGCCGGCTCCCAGCAGCCGGCCCGCTCCTTCCCCGGGCCCCACGCGCCATTAACCAGATAAGACGCGGAGTGGCTACAGTGATCTCCCACCAGATGGCGGGACTGTAGCCATGCTCCCCTGACGAAGCAAGCGTCATTAGCATCACGGCTACAGTAATCAGCAGCCGGCAAGACCCGCGAGTGGCGGGGGCGGCCTGTCGGTTCCGTACCAGACTAGTCAGCGGGGCCCACCAGGCGGCGGGCCGAAGCAGTCGGCGGAGAAGCCGGCGACCGGAGAGACTGACAGCCGGGTCCTACACCCGGCCGGATTACCATTGTACCCCTGGGAGGTAGGCCTATATAAACCCCCCAGGGCTCCCATGTAAAGGGTTCGAACCTGTTAGAATTAGACTCACACCTAGGGGGAGAGAAGAGCCAGCCTTGCCTTCTCCTACCTCTAGCATACAGCTCAAGGAGCACCATTGTACTCACTAGTGCCTTAGTGATCATGCGGAGACCCCGCAGAGCAGGACTAGGGGTGTTATCTCCTAGGATAGCCCCGAACCTGGGTAAAGTGCGCTGGTGTTCGTGTCTACGCCTCATCCCGCTTCCAGGCACCGGCAACATTCTACTCGCTCCCACCATGATAAGCCATCCATTGGCATATGTCGCACCCAACCCCCGACATTTGGCGCCCACCGTGGGGCGAGCTGCACCGTCTCCCGGAGACTTGTTCTTGACGGGAACCCTGTTCCTGCCTGGCGACGCAGCCAGCCCGGCACGCCGGACGGCGTCTGCACCGACGCACTGCACGGCGCGGAGGTCGCCTGCGCGGCGAGCTGCCTCGCCGATCTTGTGGGCGAGATTCGCCTCTCCGACGAGCCCGCGTCCGATGCGGGCACCGATGGCCCCGAGAGCCGCCTCGTGAGCCTCCTCAATCAGCTCCATGTCACCAGCGAGCCTACTGTTGACTTGGAGTCGGTTGGCTCCACCGACCCAATGTTGGTCGACTCCGACACGGCGTCGCTCGACGTGTTCCCCACCAACGTGGTGGTCTATGACGAGCCGCTTCCTCGCGCAGACAGCGGCGGCAGCACCGTCACGGAAGTGCTCGTCATCAGCCACGGCGAGCACTCTGGCGGAGGTGGCCAGGATCCGTTGCAGGCGGCGATGCAAGACCTGACTGCGCCCATCCCGGAAGACACCGACGCCGAGACGCTGGAGGCACGCCGCGTCCAGCTCGTCGAGAGCGCCAACCGGCTGGCCAGCATGAGACGCCTCTCAGAGGCTTCCCAGCGTGAGATGGACCGTGCCGTCGGTGGCACGCCGGCCCCTGGTGGGCCTAGCCGCATTGGCCAGATCCGGCAGCGTGGCGCGACCATCGCCAGCATGTTCGGGACTGATCGTCCCATCTACGCCACGCCTGTGGAGAACATACGAGCTGCCCAGGAGGCAGCAGACGAGCTAGACAAGCTCGAGGGCGACGAGCATCGCCACATGACAGAGCAAGTCCAGCAGCTCCTCGACGCGGCTGCTGAGCAGCAAGAGGCCGGGTGCCGCACTAAAGCGCCCAACCGGCGAAACGACGACCCGCCTCCTCGCTGAGACCAAGGTGTGACATTCCGGACGTCGACTGGTGGCGTTCGCGACAGAAGAGACAAGGAGCCGGCTGCTAGCCGCAGCCGGACTCGCATCACCATCGAGCGCGACCAAGACGGCCGCCCAAGAGCAGTGCAGCGGCGAGACGACTGTCCGCCTCCTCCTCCCTGCAGGGAGAGACGCATTTCCCTGCCGCCTATTGATCACCCATCACTCGGTGACCGCCTTGGCCACCGAGAAGGAATCGGAGAAAACGATGCCCGCCACCGGATCGATCCCCTCAATCGATCCCTGGCGCTAGAAAAAGAAGATGAGCTAGGTCCGCCTTGCTTCGGCCCCCGCATCCGAGACGAACCTTTCCCCAAAGGGTTCATGCTCCCGAGAGATACACCCAAGTACACCAACTCCGTGAAGCCGGAGGACTGGCTGGTCGACTACTCCACAGCCGTCGGCATTGCGAACGGCAACAAGCGCATTGCCGTAAAGTACGTTCCGCTCATGCTCGAGGGCACAGCCCGGACATGGCTGAATAGCCTGAAGCCCCGAAGCATCAACAGCTGGGTTGATTTCACCGAAGCCTTCATCCGCAACTTCACCAGCATGTACAAGCGGCTGCCCAAGCCTCGCCAGCTCTCCTTGTGCGTCCAAGGCCCCAACGAGTCAACTCACGACTATCTCACGCGCTGGGCCAAGCTGCACAACACTTGCGAGGGCGTGCACGAGGTGCAGGCCATCGAGTACTTCACTGCCGGGTGCCGAGAGGGCACCCTCCTCAAGCACAAGCTCCTCTGCGACGAGCCGGCGACCCTCGACGAACTGCTGATCATAGCAGACAAGTACGCCACGGCCGACTCCTCCATGAAGACGGAGATCCAAGTTAACGCGTCGGGCAAGGTGGCCCCTCAAGCTCCTCGTACCCCAGCTGGTGACGCCAGTCGGCGATAGCAACCAAACGACAGCAAGCGCAAGGCCATGCAGCCGGTTTCCACAAGCCGGCAGGTGGCAACAGTCGAAGATCAGCAGCCGGAAGGGCAGCCTCCTCCCAAGCGCTAGAAGGGCGGCAAGACCAACTGGCTGCCCGCCTTCTCATACGAGCAGACCCTCGATGCACCCTGCAAGTTCCACAGCGGCGCGAAGCCATCCAACCACACCACTCAGAAGTGCCACTGGCTCACCAGGATCGCCAAGGGTGACGGACTCCAGCGCCCTCCGCCTGCCGGCATGCCGCCTCCTCCTCCTCAGCAGCCGGCGGTTCGGCCAGTCGGCGCGATACAAGATGAGTACCTTGAAGAGCATGGAGCTTACGTCGTGTTCAGCAGCGTGGCCGACGACAAGCGCAGCAGACGGCAGCAGCAACAAGAAGTGAATGCAATAGCACCAGAGACCCCTGAATTCATGCACTGGTCTGAGAAGCCCATCAGCTGGAGTAGAGCCGACCACCCGGAGGTGATGCCCAATCCCGGCTCTTATGCTCTGGTGTTGGATGCCACCTTTGCCACGAAGAGGCGAGCTGCTCGCTTCTCCCGAGTTCTGATAGATGGCGGCAGCAGCATCAACATCCTGTACAAAGATACCATGGAGAAGTTGGGAATCAAGCAGAGACATCTTCAGCCCAGCCAGACTGTTTTCCATGGCATTGTTCCAGGCCTTTCCTGCTCACCAATCGGCAAGACTCAGATAGATGTCCTCTTCAGGGACAAAAATCATTTCCGCCGAGAGCCAATCTGGTTTGAGGTGGTGGACCTCGAGAGCCCTTATCATGCATTGCTTGGCCGGCCTGCCCCGGCCAAGTTTATGGCGGTCCCCCACTATGCTTACCTGAAGATGAAGATGCCGAGCTCCAAGGGAATCCTGACCATAGCAGGAGACTACAAGAAGTCATCCACCTGCGCAGCAAAGAGCAGCCGGTTGGCCGAGTCCCTCGTGATCGCTACTGAGAAGAGGCTACTTGACCGGGTTGTGGCAACGGCCGGCAAGCAGCCGAAAATATCACCCAACCCCAAGGAGTCGGAAGCTGAGGGCTCGTTCAAGCCGGCAAAGGAAACAAAGAAGATACCCTTGGACCCGGAGCACCCGGAAAGGCACGCTGTCATAGGTGCAAACCTTGACAGCAAATAGGAAGGCGAGCTCGTTGATTTCCTCCGTGAGAATCGGGACATCTTTGCATGGTCTCCCAAGGACATGCCAGGTGTTCCGACGGAATTCGCCGAGCACAAGCTACACGTTCGGTCTGATGCCAAGCCAGTCAGGCAGCCCTTGCGCCGCCTGTCGGAGGAGAAGAGAAGAGTTGTTGGAGAAGAGATAGCCCGGCTTCTAGCAGCCGGCTTCATCATGGAGGTGTTCTTTCCAGAGTGGTTAGCTAACCCAGTCCTAGTGCTGAAGAAGAACAAGCAGTGGCGCATGTGTATTGATTATACCAGCCTCAACAAAGCATGCCCCAAAGACCCCTTTGACTTACCAAGAATTGACCAAGTGATAGACTCCACAGCCGGATGCGAGTTGTTGAGCTTTTTGGATGCATACTCAGGATATCATCAGGTCAAGCTGAACCCGGCCGACAGGCTGAAGACCGCCTTCATCACGCCATTCGGAGCCTTCTGCTACCTGACCATGACGTTTGGCTTGAGGAATGCCGGCGCCACCTTTCAGCGTTGCATGCAGAAGTGTCTCCTCAAGCAACTCGGCAGAAACGCCCACGTCTATGTGGACGATGTTGTGGTGAAGACGGAGAAGCGTGGAACGCTGCTAGAAGACCTCAAGGAGACCTTTGAGAATTTGCGCCAATTTCAGATCAAGCTCAACCCGGAGAAATGCGTCTTTGGAGTGCCAGCCGGCCAGCTTCTTGGCTTTCTGGTCTCAGAGCGCGGCATAGAGTGCAACCCTGTGAAGATCAAGGCCATCGAGAGGATGGAAGTGCCCACCCGACTGCTGGACGTGCAAAAATTCACCGGTTGCTTGGCATCCATCAGCCGTTTCATCAGTCGGCTGGGCGAGAAGGCTCTTCCCCTGTACCAGCTCATGAAGAAGACCACTTTTTTGAGTGGAATGACAAGGCGGATGAAGCTTTTCTCCAGCTCAAGAAGATGTTGACCACTCCGTCTGTCCTGGCGGCTCCGACTCCTAAGGAGCCCATGCTCCTCTACATCGCCGCCACCAGCCGGGTGGTCAGCACAGTCATAGTGGTGGAACGCAAGGAAGAAGGCAAAGAACTACCAGTCCAGAGGCCGGTGTATTACCTGAGTGAAGTGTTGTCCACCTCCAAGCAAAACTACCCCCACTACCAGAAGATGTGCTATGGCGTGCACTTTGCCGCCAAGAAATTGAAGCCATATTTTCAAGAGCACCCAATCACTGTGGTCTGCACCGCTCCCCTTGCCGAGATCATTGGAAGCCGAGATACCTCAGGCTGAGTGGACAAATGGGCCATAGATTTGGCCCCCTACTCCATCTACTACCAGCCTCGCACCGCCATCAAGTCACAAGCACTGGCCGACTTCCTCGTCGACTGGGCCGAGACCCAGTACTTGCCACCAGCGCCAGACTCCACCCATTGGCGAATGCACTTTGATGGTTCCAAGATGCGCACCTGTTTGGGAGCCGGTATCGTCCTCACCTCTCCCAAAGGCGACAAGCTCAGATATGTGCTGCAAATTCACTTTGCCGCCTCCAACAACGTTGCTGAATACGAAGCACTCATTCACGGGCTCCGGCTTGCCAAGGAACTCGGCATTTGCCGGATCCTGTGTTATGGAGATTCCGACTTGGTGGTCCAGCAGTCATCAGGTGATTGGGACGCCAAGGATGCAAACATGGCAAGCTACCGCTTCCTCGTACAACAACTCAGTGGATACTTTGAAGGCTGCGAGTTTCTCCATGTGCCAAGAAATGACAATGAGCAAGCTGATGCCTTGGCACGGATCGGCTCCACCCGGCCAGCAATACTAGCGGGCGTCGCCCTACAACGCCTCCTTAAGCCGTCCGTCAAGCCATAGCCAGAGTTAGATTCCATCTTTGTGCCGGCTCCTCCTGAAGCAGTCGGATCCGACTTGAGGACCCCAGCAGCCGGCACGGGGAATTCGGCAGGCGACCCGGGGACTGCAGCAGCCGCACCCGGCCCGGGGACTGCAACAGTCGGCCCGGGACTTCATCGACTCAGCAAGTGGCAGCCGACTCCAACCCGCCGCCTCCCGGCCCAACCGCCCTCGTGCAAGTAGCAGTCCTAGCAGTCGAAGAAATTGCAGCACCTTCATGGGCCCAGCCCATCCACAACTTTCTGGTAAACAAAGAGCTGCCGACTGATGAGATCTCGGCCCGACAAGTGCAATGCCGGGCAGCAGCATACACCATAGTCAACAGAGAACTTGTGAGGCGCAGTTTCACTGGTGTTTACCAGCGCTGCGTAGAGCCGGAGAAAGGCCAAGCAATCCTCAAAGATATCCATCAAGCCGAGTGTGGTCACCACACGGCTTCAAGAGCACTCGTGGCCAAAGCTTTCCGCCATGGTTTTTTCTGGCCGACTGCTCTAAAAGACGCCAAAGAATTGGTCCAGAAATGCAAAGGGTGCCAGAAGTTCCGCTCCAAACCACATCAGCCGGCTTCTGCACTCAAGACTATCCCGATTGCCTGGCCCTTTGCCGTCTGGGGCCTAGACGTGGTGGGACCATTCAAGACGGCGCGTGGCGGCATGACTCATCTGCTTGTTGCGGTGGACAAGTTCACCAAGTGGATAGAAGCAAAGCCAATTAAGAAATTTAATGGTCTGACTGATATGACTTTCATCTCTGACATCACCATCCAGTATGGCATACCACACAGCATCATCACCGACAATGGCACAAACTTTGCCAAAGGAGCCTTGGCCCATTTCTGCGCGACGCGGGGTATCCGACTGGACTTAGCTTCCGTTGCCCATCCATAGTCAAACGGCCAAGTGGAGCGAGCAAACGGCCTCATTTTGTCCAGCATCAAGCCCCGACTGGTCGAGCCTTTGGAGCGCTTGGCCGGCTGTTGGCCCGATGAGCTGTCGGCCGTCCTCTGGAGCCTGCGCACAACTCTGAACAAGTCAACCGGCTTCACGCCTTTCTTCCTCGTCTATGGTGCCGAAGTCGTCATCCCGACGGAAATAGAATTCGACTCCCCTTGAGTCACCATGTACATCAAAGAGGAGGCAGAAGAAGCACGACAAGACGGTGTCAATCTGCTGGAAGAGGGCCGGCTGTTGGCACTCAGCTGGTGCACCATATACCAGCAGAGCCTGCGCCGATACTACAACCGGAAGGTCAAGCCAAGATCCTTCCAAGAGGGAGACCTTGTGCTCCGACTGATCCAGCGAACAGCCGGCCAACACAAGCTCTCGGCACCTTGGGAAGGCCCCTTCATCATCAGCAAGGTGTTGGGCAATGACTCCTACAACCTCATCGACGCTCAGAAGCCTCGAGCACGCAAAAGAGATGACTCCGGCAAGGAGACGGAGCGACCATGGAATGCAAACCTCCTTCGAAGGTTTTTACAGTTGACGCAGTATGTACCACACCAACTTTTGTATTAAGTACGAACACTCCGGGTTCCCCGAGGAAAGCTCGGGGACTGCCCTCTTTTATCCATATGATAAGTATTACGCCTGTCACTGTGATATTTCATTAGTCCGTCTAGCACCGGGTTCGACCAGTCGACCCGAGGACTTGCCGCCTTGTGCTATGTAATGCTTCCTGCAGCTGGACAAGTAATGCGTTGGCACTTAAGCCCTCTCCTGTCAGAAGCCGCAGCTCGCAGGGCGGCTGTCCGGCGGGCAGGAGTAAAGGCAGAAAGAGTGTCCGCATGAAAAGTGGCTAAGGATCCAAAGCATGCACATAGTTCAAGCCGGCTTCCCGCGTCGCCGACTGGCTGCTGAGCAGCCGGCCGGCAGGCTTCTACTTAGCTTGCTAGAAAACTCTAACCGAAGTACTTGACCCAACCACAGTCCGCAGAGCGGCTGTTCAGCTGGCAAGATGGCAACCAAGGGAAGGCGGCAAAGGAAAAAAGCCAAAAGAGCAGAAAGCAAGGAAAGATAGAATTCGGCAAATATATTTACACATCAAAAAGGCCCGTGGCCAGCATTCAACGGAAGTTTGAAATACACCCCGCGGGTGGAATTGTGCGAAGTTAACAAAGTCTATCGAGACTGATAAGCAGGAGAAAACAGAGATAAATTGGCAGCCTAGGGAGCAGCAGACGGGTTCGGTGGAACGGTGGAGTCGGTGGTGCCGGTTGGTGGAGCGGCCGGCTGGTCAGTCTCCGCTTGGTCGCCTTCAGTAGCAGCCAGCTCGCTCGGGCGTGGCTCGTTGCTGGAGGCGCGGTCGAGCTGAGGCTGGCCGTCCGCTCCGACCTCTGGCGCCTCCTCTTCACCTTCCTCCTCCTCCTCGTCTTCTTCCTTGCCACTGGAGTCGATCACCTCGGCCGAGTCCTCGCCGTCCTCCGGGTTCATCCCGAACCATTCTGGTGGCACCTCGGCGCCGTTCTCGTCCTGCTCCGGGATGAAGATGCTGGTGTTGGTGTACTCGGCGATTGCCGCCGCCCGCTTGACAAGATCATCCTCCACCACCACCAGCTCCTCCTGGGCCTCCTGTCGAAACATGGTCAACTAGGATAGATTCAGCCCAAGGTACCACGCCTTGATGAACTCCAAGGCCCGGCGTGCTCCAGCCTGGGCCGAGGAGCCCTTCCAGGCCTCAAGACGGCCGGCCGCCACCTCTAGCCAGTCGGTAGTCCGACTGGGAGTGCGCGGTGCCGGCATGTCCGGCCACAGGGCGGCGATCGCCTGGGCACCGACACGTTGAAGACGGCGCAGCATCCGGTGAGCCGGCTGGAGATGGGCCTGGATGCTGAGAAGCTACTCGCTGAGGGTTCAGGGGGCGTCGGCAGCAATCTCCGCACCTTCCGCACTCCGCCCTTCGCGGTCGGCCTTGATGGCCCGATTGGCAGTGACGGAATTACCGGGGAAGAAGTATGCTCAAACAGAAAGAAAAAGCCAAAGTTAGGAACAAGAGGCCGGCCTGCCAGAAGTCGGTGGCTCGAAGAAGAGTAAAGAAGGAAGCTCACCGTCAACCATGTCTTCAATCTCGCCGAAGCCGGTAGTCAGCATTGCCTCCTTGTCGGTCCAGGCGGAGCGTTCAGTCTCGAACTCAGCCAGGAGACTGGCCTCCTTGTCCTCCGCCTCCTTCTGGGTCTTCTTGAGAAGCTCCGCCTGCTCCGCTAGTTGCGTGACCAGCCGGTCACGCTCTTCGGTCAGCTTGCTCGGCACGAAGCGCAGTGTTGGCTTCGCCCAGCTGCTACTGCAGGGTGGCGTTGGCCTCTGCAAAAGCAGAAAAAGGAAAGGACATCAACAATCAAACAAAGAGAGATATAGTTGCCGGGAAGATCCGGCCCGACTGCTCAGCAGTCGGCCCGAATCTCGGGGACTACAGCCCGCGGATGCGCCAGCGCGCCCCCGCAGAGAAAGAAGTCATCAAGACCAACCAAAGAAGAACAGTCGCCGGGGAGATCCGGCCCGACTGCTCAGCAGTCGGCCCGAATCTCGGGGGCTACAGCCCGCGGGTGCGCCAGCGCGCCCCCGCAGAGAATGAAACAAAGACTTACTCCGGCTTTCCGACAAGTTGGCGGTCCGTTGAGTTAGCTTCTGGACTTTGGAGTTGAAGACGGTCGCACGGAGGTTGTGATAGTCCTGCAATGAAGATATCAGATAATATTAGTACTCGGAGCTTGCAAATTAAAGTTCCGAGCCGCCTGCTCAGCAGCCGGCCCGAAACTCGGGGACTACACCTAGTGGGTGCGCTGGCGCGCCCCCACGGAGAAGTATAAAAAACAAAGAAGCAAGAAGTATACCCGGACGGCTGCTCGCGACTCCAAGAACGCATTGTTGCAATGCTTAAGAGCGTCGGCCTCGGCATGAAGCTTGGCTTGGACGTCTAGGATCGCCGTGTTCAAAGGGCCCGTCCCGCCTCCCCGCACCCACCCAGTGGCACGGCGCTGGTCGCCTTGGCGTCCGGGATTGAAGAGCTCGCGGCGGCGGTCTCCTGCAGGCGTGGCGCAGAAGCAGCCTTTGCGAGCCGGCGGCGCGTCGGGGTGCGGACCTCAGGGAGTTGGGTTCGTCGCCATCTCGTCTCTGGCTGGTGGCGCCGGTGGATCAGCCGGCTGCTTGTCTCGCGCCTCCTCAGAAGGAGGCGGCGGGGGCACGATTACGCCTGGCATGACGACATCCCCGCCGTCCCTCTCCATGATCGGGTGCTCGTCGCCGGCTCCCCCAGTCGGCGCCACGAATTCTGGTGGCGGCGGCGCGGAGTTCGGGGGGGTGACGAATATCGCCGACTGACGGCGCGCGGCTTCCTCGGCCTGCTTCTTCGCCGCGGCAGCAGCCTCGGCCTCTACCAGCTTCTTCAAGGCAGCGGCCTCCGCCTTGTCTGCTTCCGCCTTCTCCAGGCGGGCGGCTTCCTGCTCCTCGCGCGCCTCCCGCGCGTTTCGCTCTGTCGTCTCCCGGAGGTCGGCGGCCGGATTGATTCGCCGGGTGGTAGTAGAGGTTTCCACCGACCCAACGATGGAGGCGGCGGCCGACTTCTCGAGAGAGAGCGGAGTCCTAAAATCAAGAAAACAGAGCAAAGGAAATTCAGAAAGAATCAACGAGAAAGAAGATCACACGGGAAGAATACTTACGCCGACACCATAGGAGGCGCCTTTGGGAGCTTCTGGTACTTGGCCGCCTTCGCTGCGGCCTCCTTCCGCCTGGTCGCGGCTGTCGGATTCTTGGCCTTCTTCGGCGCGCTGCCGAACAAGATGGCGCCTTGCTTACGCTTACGCGTGCCGCCTCGGGCAGTCGGCTCAACCGAGGGGCCCGCGTCTGCCCTGCCGGCTCCTCACCCAGGGCGCGGTTCTTCTTCCTCCTCATCATCATCGGGCCAGGTCTCGACGCCGCCTTCTTCGGATCCGCCTGCTTCGTAGACGCCGCCCGTCGCGGTGTCCTCCAAGGCGGCCGCCCCCAAGTCGGGGTCGTCCATGTTGCTCACCACCCGGTCCGGCTGGTAGTCGCCACCCGCCCCTACGACGGCGGCCGTCGCGTCCGACATGTAGATCTGTTTCAAGTGGCAAGAGGCCGACTGATCAGGACCAAGATCAAGACTAGGACGAGTGTCGAGAAAGAAAGAATTGGAAACTTGCCGCGGGCGGCGGGTCGGCGCGGGAATATGGCCGCTTGCCGAAGCTCCAGGACCCCTCCAGCTTGAAGCCGGAGATCTCGTTCACCAAGTTTGCGACCTCGGCAGCCGGCATCTCCTTGGTGCTCAGCCGGCACGGGTCGCAATGCCCGCTCATCCGGCTGATCAGGTGCGGCCGGCCTTGGAGCGGGAGAACCCGGCGCGCAATGAAGGCAACCAACAAGTCGGTCGCCCTGAGGCCCTCTGTGGCGGTCAGCTCCCGGAGTTGCTGGATGGAGGCGGCGCCGTCTGCCGATACCAGCTTCAGCTTGTAGCCCGAGCTGGCCCGAGGCTCAGCCGGCGGGCCGGCTACATAAGCCGGCAGGTTGATAAAGTCGACGGCCGGGTCCACGTTCTCCACGTAGAAGTAAGATTGCTGCCACATCTTGACCGACTGTGGCAGCTTGATGGTGGGGAAGGCGTTCTTCGGCGACAGCCAGCGAACCGCGATGAAGGCACCGCACTGGGCAGCCACCTCCCGGACGGAGGTGCCCAGCTTGGTGTAGAAGAATGCTCCCCACAGCTCGATGGTGGGGAGGATGCCGAGATAGCCTTCGCACAATGTGACGAAGGCGGCTAGGAGCATCACGGTGTTGGGCGTGAGGTGATGAGGCTGGAGGTGATAGAATTTGAGAAACGAGCGAAGGAAGCCGCTCGCCGGCAGGCCGAAGCCGCGGATGAAGTGCGAGCGGAAGATGACCCGCTCGCCCCCCCCCCCCCCGGCGCTGGCGAGATCTCCTCCTCCGGCGGCATGCGCGCCTTCACGTAGCCCGCGCCGGGAAGACATCGCGTCTCGTGGAGGAAGATGATGTGGTCCTCATTGACGTTGGACCTGTCCCAGTCTCCTCCTCGCTCGCGCGCCATGGAGAGCTCGATGAAGAAAGGGCGCAGCGAGGGAGCCGAGAACAGGCGGGGAAAAGAGGGCTCGGGGCAGACGAGCTCGACGGAGACAAGCTGCGGCAGCGCTCCGGCGTGGCTCGGGGCCGCTGCGGCGAGAGGAAGAAGAAGGAGGCAAGAGCGGGGTGGAGGGGCGCGCGTGCTCTGCCGCTCCCCCTCCTCCCCCTACTTATAGCCTGCGGGCTATGAAGCCGAGGGGGCGGGCGTGGGATCGTGGGATTAACTGTGCCCACGACCCCACACTTCCACCATTACCGCATGAGTTACTACGTGCAGTAACTCCGCGGGGAAACTCAACCGCCTGCCTCGGCCGCAGCGGATCCGCTCGCGTGCCGAGGCCCGGTGGTGGCGGGCCCAGCCCGCAGTCGCGTCCCATCACGCGCGTGGGCCGGCTGGCTGGCCCGGCTGGCTGGCGCCACGTGGCACACCCACGCCAGGCGGTGGGCCTAGAAGCTTAGCTAGCAGGCCACCTAGTTCCCTCCGTTACATTCGAAATTCCAGATAAATCCGACTGGACATAGCCGACTCCCCCAGGCGGCCTGCCAGGGGTCAGATGAAGCTTCCACCCATAGCACCCGGAGGAGGAAACTGTTGAGGCTTCTCAGCTCCTCAGCCGTGGCGCCTCACCAGCTTCGAGGACTATTGTCGGAGTAATGGGCCACGGGTAGCCTAACCCGAGCCCCAGAACCTTTCAAGACATCGGGCCGGCTGCGCCCCTCAAGACGTCAAGATAGAGCGCCGCCTTCTGGTGGCCGGCTGGCCGAACGCCGACTGCCGGAAGACGGCCATGCTCAGGAAGGCGGCTCCAAGACGGGCCGACTCCTAGCAGGCGGCCTCCAGAGAGGCCGATTCCTAGCAGTCGGGCCATGGCGCCCTCAAAGTCTACGCTCCCATTAAAATGACAAGACAGGGTCACGCTGCAGTATAGCCCATCACCCCCGCATCCAGGGCCGGGCATGGCCACAGTGCTCCGTACAAGCGGAGATCTTCGCCCGGCGCGGCAATGTTGCCACTCCGCCCCTGACATCACTCCTGTCAGGCAAGGCTCTGTTCCCATGACTGCTTGTCGGTACGGCCCAAAGACGGCGGACCTTACCGGTCAGCGAGAGCCCAGAGGACGGCGGGAGTCTTACCAGTCGGACCCGGGGGAGGCCGGCTCCCAGCAGCCGGCCCGCTCCTTCCCCGGGCCCCACGCGCCATTAACCAGATAAGACGCGGAGTGGCTACAGTGATCTCCCACCAGACAGCGGGACTGTAGCCACGCTCCCCTGACCAAGCAAGCGTCATTAGCATCACGGCTACAGTAATCAGCAGCCGGCAAGACCCGTGAGCGGCGGGGGCGGCCTGTCGGTTTCGTACCAGAGCAGTCGGCGGGGCCCACCAGGCGGCGGGCCCCAGCAGTCGGCGGAGAAGCCGACGACCGGAGAGACTGACAGCCGGGTCCTACACCCGGCCGGATTACCATTGTACCCCTGGGGGGTAGGCCTATATAAATCCCCCAGGGCTCCCATGTAAAGGGTTCGAACCTGTTAGAATTAGACTCACACCTAGGGGGAGAGAAGAGCCAGCCTTGCCTTCTCCTACCTCTAGCATACAGCTCAAGGAGCACCATTGTACTCACTAGTGCCTTAGTGATCATGCGGAGACCCCGCAGAGCAGGACTAGGGGTGTTATCTCCTAGGAGAGCCCCAAACCTGGGTAAAGTGCACCGGCGTTCGTGTCTACGCCTCATTCCGCTTCCAGGCACCGGCGACGTTCTACTCGCTCCCACCATGATAAGCCATCCATTGACATATGTCGCACCCAACCCCCGACAAAGTGCCTGTGAAGCAAGGCCCAGTGCCAGTGAAGGTCTTCGCTCGTGACACTCTCACGTAATAATGAGTGGGGTTGTACATGCCCCAGTCTCAGGAGTGCCGCCCGCGGGCCTCGGGGGCTCCCTCCCACGTCCTAGTGGCAGCAGTTAGCTCCGCGCTGGTGAGAAGACTAGACTAGGTGCCGGACGCGGTAGTTCATTTGCTTTCTGTATTTGGTTTGCCCCTTTTTATGGAATTTGGAGTTCTGGTGTTCTCTACGATTGCTCGGCTGGGTTTTCCTTTCCTTTTGCTGTCTATTCGCTCGTTCCTTGTTTTACGCCTGGGTAGGCGGCACTTGGCCGACACTCTCCCTCGCGCGCCTCGCGTGGGGGCTCGGCAGGTGTGTGCGCACTGCTCGCCGAAGCTCTATGGCTCGAGAGCTCCGGATCTCCTAATCTTCGCGAGCCGCCCTCGGTTGAGCTCGTGCTTGGCGCTTCCTCCTAAGTCCGTGCCCCTCGGGTACCGCGACATGGTGCACCAGGCCATGACTAGCCCATGGCTGGGGCCTCGCACAGAGAAAGATAAACACCCAACGGATCACCTAAAAAAATTCTGCAGCTTTACGGCGACTCCCGAGGTCAACAGCTCCTGAGCCAGCTGCTAGGAGGTATCAGCAGGTCCCAGGAGCCGCACCACGAGGCGTGAAACTACCCCGGGCTCACCAAGCTAAGTTATCCCCCTGCACCTACATGAGCACGAATGCCACAACACGACATAGGAACAATAAACATAACATACCGACATGGAAATCATGGTTCGTTACACGCCCTTGCAGGGCCCCATACTTGTTTCTTTTTTGAAATGCAGGAAGAAAGGAAAGAACAAACAAAAGCGGCGCGCACTCCCGCAGCGGTTCACAAGGGTAGGCCCTCGACACCCTCCTGGACTCAGCCAGACCCCTCCTCATGCTTCACTGGGGCGCGGCGACGAGACGACCCGCTACCGCCCTTGAAGCGGGCACGGCGGCATGGCGGCTGATCATAGCCGCCGCTGCTGGAGCTGTCACCGCAGGAGGAGCTCTCGTAGCTGGACGAGCCACGGCCGGCGCCGAGGGCGAGTTCACCTTCACCCTCGTCGCGGCCATCGCCAAGGCCGAGCACCTCGCCACCGTCGTTGTCCTCAGGGCAGCATCCGACGCGACGACCATCTTCCCCGAATACCCTCATGTAAAGGGTTGCGTTTTCATCATACTTGAAGTGGAGGGTACACCGCCTGCCCAGGCCGCACACGCGAGCAAACGTCTGCCAACCATGGGCCAGGGCTGCATTGCCCGCGACGGAGATCTCCACTGCGACCCACGAAGCCTTGCCGCAGCAGCCGTTTGCCTGCAGCCAGAGACCGCTTGGACCCGTGGCCGGCAGTTCGCCGGCGAAGGAGTGCGGGAGCTGAAGCCAGGTGCCGGCCGAGTTCTCCGACCACACGACGAACTCCGGCAGCACCTCCGCCGAGTGGAAGCGCGGCCAGGGAGGCCGCGCAACTATGGCACGCCTCCCTCCATCGACGGGGCTGCCACGACCTGGGCGGCTCCCACCGCGCGAAGAGGTGCCGCCGCGGCCGCGAGGAGCCACGGCGGGGGTCGCGAGGTGCTTGCGTGGGCGACCGCATCCCCTCTTGGGCGGTGGCGAGCCGGGCCCCTCCTGGCGGGCCTTCCCTTTCTCTGCGGCAGAGAACCTCTTCACCGGCGCCATGGGGGTCACTGCTAGCAATGAAGCAAGGAGAAGAAGCGAGAGGAACAGGAAGAGATGGGCGACGGGGGCTCCGCCCCCTCCTCATTTATAGCAAGACAAGGCCAATCGGCGACCCCCACAATCACAGGTAATGATGGTTTTCTCTGCATGCACCAGGGACTCGTCAAGTCGGGCAGTTGCCGAGGCAGCATGGGGAAGCAGAGACGCCCACGTCCCGTCAGTCGCCACGCGTCAATCAAGGCCGCATGCGGTTGGGGCCCGCGGCGCTCCACACTTGCCCTTTGGCTTCGCCTCAAAGCCAAGTCCGAGCGCTCCTTGGGCCTGGGGGCTACTGTCAGCGTTCTGGGAACGGGGGTCCCCAGACTTGCCTACCTGCGGCCCACGGCGTGGCTCCTCCAGCGGCCTGGTATGGCCCATCTTCACCAGCAAACACTCAAGACCTTCGCGAGGGGCCGAGCCTCGCGAGGCGGACGACACAAGACCTCTTCAGGGGCGGCCTCAGTAGGCCGGCTCATGAGGAGCGAAGAGATCAAGGCGGGGGCACCTCATGAGGTTCCCATGACGTGAGCCGTGACGACCGAGGCCAGGCGAGCGCCAGGCGGGCGCAGAGTACCCGTTGCCTCTTTGGTGCTAAAGGGGGGAGCGCAAGCGACGAGTCCCGAGGCATCAGGCAAAGGTTTCCATATCGGTGCAACGAGGCCGAGACTAGCAGGACGGCAGGACGGAGGTCATCACGGAGCCCACGACGGCGTAACCACCAGAGCCTTTGGCAGTCGAATACCACCTTTTGTCAGGATAGCTTGTACTAGCTGCCCCTTCAAATTGGCCGTTGTGGGATCCCTTCCCGCCTAATATTTGGGAAGAGAACCAGGGCCTCTATAAATAGGACTAGCCACCACCTTAGAAGGGGACGAATCATTCAGATCACCCTTGACCACACAATCTCACCGAGCTCAAGAACACCTCTCCTCGGGAGGTTGTTTTTCCCTTGTACTTGTTCATCCTCAGCCTACAAGGCAATCCACCACACCACAATGGAGTAGGGTATTACACCACATCGGTGGCCCGAACCAGTATAAGCTCTTGTGTCCCTTGTTCTTCGGGTTCGACGAGCTGGGCTTTGAGATTGCGGTGAGAGCGTGAACTAAGGGGGAGAGATCTTCATACGCACCCCAGAGTTCGAACCTTAAGGGTTTTGCCAGAACCCGTGATCCGACACCCGCTCTTTCCACAGCCCCGCGCCCGCCGACCGTAGAAGGGATTCCCCATGATCCCATAGGTGTCGTTTCCACTGACACCCATCTCTTGCATGGGACATAGAAATTCACCCAAGGACACACATGTGATTTTTCAAACAACTTTGGTGCACCGGAGCCTATGCTTGTAGGTCAAATTTGAATTATGCACATTAAATGTGCAGAAACTCAATTAATGCATAAAAAAGGCCAAACGAACCGGGAATAATTCCAAAATTTAGCACGGTACTTCTATTTGGTCTAATCTGCCTGTGTAAAAAAATTAAGGCGAGAGAAGGCAGTGTATGTATGTCGTTTCGCACACGGAGGTGACATGTTCCCCCTCGAAACCACGAGCCTTCTTGAGGGAAGCTCTGGTTTGGAAGAACCTTACACCAAAGCTTGTCCCAATTCGGCCAAAAAAATTACCGCAGCATGTTGGTGCCATGTCATGACACCATGCCAAGTTTCATGATTTTCACGCGTGTTTTGGATTTACACGAATTAAAAAACCAAGTTTCTCAATCTTTCCGGCCGAGCCACGACGCCCAAATGTTTGAATTTCACTCCCATCTCTTGCATGGGACCTAGAAATTCACCCAAGGACACACATGTGATTTTTCAAACAACTTTGGTGCACTGGAGCCTGCGCTTGTAGGTCAAATTTGAATTATGCACACTAAATGCGCAGAAACTCAATTAATGCATAAAAAAGGCCAAACGAACCCGGAATAATTCCAAAATTTAGCACGGTACTTCTATTTGGTCTAATCTGCCTGTGTAAAAAAATTAAGGCGCGAGAAGGCAGTGTAGGTATGTCGTTTCGCACACGGAGGTAACACGTTCCCTTTCGAAACCACGAGCCTTCTTGAGGGAAGCTCCGGTTTGCAAGAAGCTTACACCAAAGCTTGTCCCAATTCGGCCAAAAAAATTACCGCAGCATGTTGGTGCCATGTCATGACACCATGCCAAGTTTCATGATTTTTAGGCGTGTTTTGGATTTAAAGGAATTAAAGAACCAAGTTTCTCAATCTTTCCGGCCGAGCCACAATGCCCAGATGTTTGAATTTCACTCCCATCTCTTGCATGGGACCTAGAAATTCACCCAAGGACACACATGTGATTTTTCAAACAACTTTGGTGCACTGGAGCCTATGCTTGTAGTTCAAATTTGAATTATGCACATTAAATACGCAGAAACTCAATCAATGCATAAAAAGGCCAAACGAACCCAGAATAATTCTAAAATTTAGCACGGTACTTCTATTTGGTCTAATCTGCCTGTGTAAAAAAATTAAGGCAGGAGAAGCCAGTGTACGTATGTCGTTTCGCACACGGAGGTGACACGTTCCCCCTCGGAACCACGAGCCTTCTTGAGGGAAGCTCTGGTTTGCAAGAAGTTTACACCAAAGCTTGTCCCAATTCAGCCAAAAAATTACTGCAGCATGTTGGTGCCATGTCATGACACCATGCCAAGTTTCATGATTTTCAGGCGTGTTTTGGATTTACAGGAATTAAAAAACCAAGTTCCTCAATCTTTCTAGCCGAGCCACGACGCCCAGATGTTTGAATTTCACTCCCATCTCTTGCATGGGACCTAGAAATTCACCCAAGGACACACATGTGATTTTTCAAACAACTTTGGTGCACTAGAGCCTATGCTTGTAGTTCAAATTTGAATTATGCACATTAAATTCGCAGAAACTCAATTAATGCATAAAAAGGCCAAACAAACCCGGAATAATTCCAAAATTTAGCACGGTACTTCTATTTGGTCTAGTATGCCTGTGTAAAAAAAGTAAGGCGGGAGAAGGCAGTGTACGTATGTCATTTCGCACACGGAGGTGACACGTTCCCCCTTGGAACCACGAGCCTTCTTGAGGGAAGCTCCGGTTTGCAAGAAGCTTACACCAAAGCTTGTCCCAATTCGGCCAAAACAATTACCGCAGCATGTTGGTGCCATGTCATGACACCATGCCAAGTTTCATGATTTTCAGGCGTGTTTTGGATTTACAGGAATTTAAAAACCAAGTTTCTCAATCTTTCTGGCCGAGCCACGACGCCCAGATGTTTGAATTTCACTCCCATCTCTTGCAAGGGACCTACAAATTCAACCAAGGACACACATGTGATTTTTCAAACAACTTTGGTGCATTGGAGCATGTGCTTGTAGTTCAAATTTGAATTATGCATATTAAATGCCCAGAAACTCAATTAATGCATAAAAATGCCAAACGAACCCGGAATAATTCCAAATTTAAACAGGACACTCATGTACTAGTTGCATGTTCACTGTACATAAATGTTCTAGCAATTCAAACACCATCCTTTCTCTCCGTAACACCATTTTGTCTTTCAAAACATAATGAAAAAAATCAGGTATAAAATATCTTGGCGCACCGTCTTGTCTGGCTTACGCAGGAAGCTTCATCGTCTACAGTCCATCACCCCCGCTTAAACCACACTTGCGCACCAGTTTCTCGCGGCACCGAGCAAAAAATTTTGGCCACTGCTGAAATATCTATCTCCCCGCCCCCTCCCTCCTACCAAAAGCCACATTTCCACTGTTCCTCCTTGCTTTCCAAGTTCAAACCTTCACTGTTGCTTACTGGCTGCTCAACCTCCTCGCCGGTGACCCTTCTTCTTGCAGCGCCGCCTCCTCGCCGGCTACCCTTCTTCTTGTAGCGCCGCCTCCTCGCCGGCGATCCTTCTTCTTGCAGCGCCGCCTCCTCGCCAGCGACCCTTCTTCTTGCTGCGCGGCCTCGTCGATATGGTCAGGTAATCCACACCCTACCCACACCATCCTCCTCCTTTCCCGTCCCACATGCCCCGACCGACGGCGTGACACCTTCCACCGAAAACACTGCCCCCTCCTCCAATTAAGCGCTGCCCACAGCCATTTTGCACGCAGTATAATGTGGAGCTCAATAGCATGCGGCCGCAAGCGCGCACGACGTCGCTATGGCTACCATGCGTGTCGACCACCAGATCTTGGAGGAGCACCTCATTTTCGAGGCCATCGTCGACACCGCCACACGGTTATCTACTTTAAAATACAGTTCCTGTTGTTTTCTCGAGGCCACCGCCGGTGCCTTCTAGTGATTTGTCCTCTGTAATGTTAATATGCAATCTGATGTTCAGTTAACAGTTTGGTCCTTTGAAATGTAATGTTCAGTTAACACTTTGGTCCAACAATTGCTACATTTCGTACTACTGTTATCAAGCATTCTTTGTTTTGTTAACTGTCTTATCTTCTAGTACATGTTTCTATTCTGCAATGTCGTGCTCAGTTAACTATTTTGGTTCATTTGGTCTGTTGTCCATTTAACAGTTTGGTTTAGTTCTGCAATTTGATTTTCATTTGTTGTGGGTACAATTTTGTATTGTTATGCATGTGACACCAATCGAATTTGGTTGTACTCAATACATATTCTACTGATAGTATGGCAACTCTCAGTTAACCTGATCAAGCTCTTCCTTATGTGTGTTGCAGGGAAACAATGGGAGACACTGCGGTCTACCATCGAGGTTTGTTCAAGCAGGGTCCTTTGGCTAATAGCACATTATTGTGCAGTTGCAGGAATCATTCTAATATTTAGGTTTCTTACAATTTGGTCTTGCACATGTAGGTCCTGCTGTCAGAGGCTTAGACCCACTGTTCGACCCATTTTGCATATGGGGAAATGAGATGTCCATGAATATCAGTCAAGTCAAGAAACTCGGAAAGATTGTTAGGATGAAGTAACTTGCGACGAATAACAGCAAGATCTTTGTTTGCACAATGAAGAAGACATCAGTCAACTATAGGATGGTACCAACTCTTTTACCTTGTTTTTACCCCTTGCGCCAGTTCAAAATTTACAACAGCGATTTATGCATAGCTTTGTTTTCAGTACTTTTCAAAGCAGTTCACCGATGATTACCTCTCAAACCACATGCATGGTCAAGAGGCGAGGAAGGTATTCATTCAACACCTACGGTACAATATTGAAGTCTTGCTGAAGAGGACAAAGGTTGGGCGGGCAATTATCCATAGCCACTGGCCTAAAGTTGCAAGGACATTCAACATCACTGAAGGCTAAACTTTGCCTTCCGCTTCTGCAGTTTCCCAGATGAGATTCATCTGTCTATTTACCGTGTATGATGCTACTTACCAAAGGTTTTTGATGCTGCATGTGAAACTTGGTGCTGTTGTGTAATGGCGTAACTGAGTGCCGAAGCTATCTGATGTAATTCGATTATGAAATCCTGGTTGCTTTTATACAAATATGAAATATCTGGCGTGTTTTATAAGAAATATCAGTTTGATTAGTACATGGATTATCAATAATAGGCTAATTACCCTGCTTATTCGGGTTTTCTATTGCAGACGGTTACTCAGACAACACCGTGGGCGATGAACTCAAACAACCCGCACGGTTTCTAGAAAGTATGCGTGTTTTATCAACTAAAAATGACACACGGCTCCCGGCAGCAAACTGTTTGCGTTAGGCCACCTTGCACAAACGTTTCCACACAAAGAACTATGTGTGATATACATACCTACGAAAATGCTTTTCTAGGATTCACCGTGTGGGATGTACATACCTACGGAAATGATTTTCTGGGATTCACCGTGTGGGATGTACATACCTATGGAAATGATTTTTTGGGATTCACCGTGTGGGATGTACATACCTACGGAAATGATTTTCTCGGATTATCGTGTGGGATGTACATACCTACGGAAATGATTGGGTTTCGATGCCTCGCCCGATTGCACACGGCCCCAGCCTGGGTCCCAGGAGGGCATATCCCCGACGATTTCTGGGTCGTGTGGGAAGGACACCATATCGCACACACTCGGCGACGGTTCCAAATGCCATCGCGGAAAGGGGTTTAAAATCGTTTGTTTAGGACTGACACGCACCAGTGATAAGTTCTGCTTTTATAATTGTGGTCTTAACACATTGTATGGTGTAGTCCGGCATGCGATCTCCCCCAACAGTCATCGGAGGGGAACTCTTTGGATCCGTGGATGATGGAGTGCGAGTCGCCTCCGCGAGCCTCCCCGCCAACCGCCACGGACGATGCCGTAGTGCTATCCAGAAGGGTATCTCCGGGCCACGGAGCGGTACGGGAGGCCGCCAAAACGGTGCCGGAGGGTAATGCCTTGGTTGCCGAGAACATGGGGGAAGCCATCCCCATGGAGTTTGACGGTGGGGGCCTTTACCAGTTTGGCCCCCATCCGAACACCGTTCCGGAAACCCAAGTGGCTCCGGAACCGAATAAGCAACCCCCTTCAAAGGAGGGGGGCAGCTCCAACTCCAGTGGCGATCTCCGCTAATCCGAAGGTGCCAAATACGCTGATGGAGGCACTGCAACGTGCCTCCATTGTGTTGGAACACCGTACCCTGATGGGTTTGGTGGTTGAGAAGGTTCAGTCCACCAAGAGCGGGCTGAACGAAGCCTTCACGAGCCTGCTAACAGGCTTCGAGGTAGGCGATGTAATGTTCTTGGCCGCTTTTCGTATAAAAAATATGCCTGTATATAGATAGTAGCCCCTAAGACTCGGTTCCGCTTTTTGGAAAAAGGCCGAACAGAGGATCGATAATATTCGTAGGAGATAATATACTTTTCTCGGTTGAAAAACAGACTTCACTGTTAGCGGCGACTACCCAGGCCGCTGAAGTGTCCGAGCTCAAGCAGAAGCTGGGTTTGGCCGATGAGGATCTTGTCCGCATCAACAAGAGGTTTGATGAAGCGCAAGGTAAGTTTTGAATGTCTCATTCTTGTCAGCATTGATATGTGTATTCTGAGTCGAAGCTCAGGCGCTGCTGTGTGTATGATTGCAGGCAGTGCCGCTGCTATCAAGACCCACAGGGGTGAACTTGCCCAGGCCAAGGAGCAGGCAAGGGTGAACAAGGAGGCCGCTGATAAAGCGGGTGAGGACTTGAAGTCCGAACAGGCCATCTGCCGCCAATATGAGGAGCGGCTGACCGAAGTGGAGCAAGCGCTCAAGGACGCCGCCAGCAAGTGCGAGTCCCTAGAGGAGAAGAATAAAGCCCAGGCGACCGACCTTGTCAAGGCCCTTAAAGAGGCCGAGGAGGCGCGGGCCAAATCCCGAGCGGCGCGCGAGGAGATCAAGCAGGCCGGACAGATAGTGGCTGGTAAGCCTTTTCTCCTATAGAGTAAATTCGGCAATCAGAAGTATATCTTTCTTACTCGACTATGGAGTGTTCTAGACACCTTTGCGGATCTTCTGAAGAGTGCCGCCGACGCCGTGCAGTTCTTCCAAGCCCAGGAGGGGCACACGACGAAGAAGCTATTCTGGTCACAGTTCGCGGTGCAGGAGCGCCCAGAGCTGTTGAATGACCAGATGGCGCAGTGGGCCGTGCTGCATATGATGTCTGGGTTGGCCATGAGGGACGTCGTAGTCCGGCTGTGGCCAGCTGAACCCGCACCAAGCAGCTCTTTTGGCCTGGTGCAGCGTCTTGTTGATGCGCTACCCCGAATTGACGCGGTCAAGCGGTCGTCATGTATAGAAGGTGCGCGGCTGGCCTTTGCCCGTGCCAAGATGCACTGGGCGAAGATGAAGGCCGCCATCGTGGCAGTTGAGGGTTCGCCCGGAGGCAAGGCCCACCGCACGCCCGAGCGCTATTTTGGAGACATCCTGGAGGGTGCCCGCTTAATAGAGGGTCAGTGCTCGAAGGACATCATGTTCGAGTGAATGTATCCAGACTGCCCAGACGTTGTATAAACCCAAGCTTTGTAATATATTTATGTTGTTTTATCCTAAAGTGTTTTTCCTCCTGTGCGGCCGTTTTTATAACTGAGAGTTTGCTAGTCATCGGCTTCAGTCCCCACGTAGATACTACGGGGGTGTTCCGGATAGCACATAACCACACTTGGCCCAACATCTTGGTCCGTGAAGGAGGTGTTAGCGTGGCGAACCAGGCAGTCAGACTATACGGCTTTATCACTCTCACTTAGCCATAGGAGTTTGACAATGGGACTGTAAATTAGCCCCTGGTGCGTATGCAGCTATCCGAACGTGGATGCCTTAAGCGCATGACTAGAAAGAGCCAGTCCTTCGTGTAGTACGGAAGAAATCACTAGAGATTTAGCAAGTCGCCGAATTGCTAACCAGCTCTCGCCGCATCATGACAGTCAGTTTTTGGCTTTCTCTACTGAGGTGCTTGATCGAGCGAGCCGGAAACACAATCGCAGTTGTTCTCCCTTTACTACCTTAGCCGAACAAGCGGAACGTAAGGTAGCAAGCACAGGAGCCGGGCAACCCAACTATTGACCAAAGACATGATTCGGAGCCGATGCATATAATGCACTATTCGGGACGTCGAACTATACTCTGAGAGTGTTCGGACTTTCTGTTTTTGAAGATTTATATGGCTGAATAAAGCTCTTGGCGATTTAAGTCGTACCGAGGTGTATATGCCGATCTGGCGTAAAATGGGACAACAGATTAAGAAATAAGCCAATACCGAACAAGGTTGGGCCAAACTATTTCCATTATAGTCTGATTGGTACGTCAAAACGTATTTTTACAGAAGATGCCCTAAGCATCAAGGCTATTTTACATGCCGAGAACAAGGGAAAGCTGTATATAAGTCCTAGGAAGAAAAGATGATCTTGAAGATCCTTTGGACACTCTGCCGCTCGTCTGCGCCGCTTTTCACCTTGGTGTGTGATCCTTTGAGAGGATCAACAATCGAGTATTCATAAGGGGCCTAGAAAAGGGGCCCTTGGTATCATCGAAAAATGATACGGGTTGTGAAGAACCTAAAAAAATAAAAATAAGAAGAAAAGGGGGAAGAATATGAGGGTCCGAATAGGGTCGAGCCGTATTGCGGACTTTGTTTGTAGTGTGCCTCCATTTTTGCCCATGGTATCTTTAGTCCGTAGTTATGTGCGCGCGGTACGTACGCTGCTATCAGGTTGGGCTTCGACGGAGGCCGAACTGCTAATCTAGCTCTGGACGAGCCGGACTGTCATGTTGCAGGTTGGACCGGACTCATTTAACAGTGTCCGGGGGCTTGACTGCCGATGTGGTATTCGGCTTGATAAGGCCACCCTGTACTTCGGCTGCAAGGGCCGCGGTATGCTCCTCAGTACGGAGGGAGCGCTCCATGTTTCCGTTGACTGTTATGACGCCACATGGTCCAGGCATCTTAAACTTTAGATAAGCGTAGTGCGGGACTGCATTGAAACGGGCGAAGGCGGTTCATCCAAGCAGTGCATGATAGCCACTACGGAAGGGGACGATGTCGAAGATCAAGTCTTCGCTTTGGAAGTTATCTGGTGAGCCGAAGACGACTTCCAGCGTTACGGATCCTATGCAACAGGCCTCTACGCCAGGTATAACTCCTTTAAAGGTGGTTTTAGTGGGCTTGATTCTTGATGGATCAATACCCATTCTATGAACAGTGTCCTGATAAAGCAGGTTAAGACTGCTGCCGCCGTCCATAAGGACTCGCGTGAGGTGGAATCCGTCGATAATTGGATCGAGGACCAATGCAGCCGAACCTCCATGACGGATACTGGTCGGATGGTCTCTGCGATCGAAAGTGATCGGACAGGCTGACCATGGGTTAAATTTTGGGGCGACTGGCTCTATGGCATAGACGTCCCTTGATGCGCGCTTGCGCTCCCGCTTGGGGATATGAGTGACATAGATCATGTTCACTGTTTTTACTTTGGGGGGAAATTTCTTCTTCCCCCCTGTGTTCAGCTGGCGAGGCTCTTCATTGTCGTCCTTGCTGGGCGGCCCTTTCCCCTTGCGTTCGGTGTTTACCTTACCGGCCTGTTTAAAGACCCAACAATTCCTGTTGGTATGATTGGCAGGCTTGTCAGGGGTGCCATGAATCTGGCAAGGTCTGTCGAGTATTCTGTCCAAACTGGATGGACCATCTTTGCTTCCTTTGAATGGCTTCTTCTGCAGACCGGGTTTAGAGCCACTGAATCTGGCGTTGAGCGCCGTATCTTCGATATCTTGGTTGTTCCTTCGACGCTTGTGTCTGTTGCGTCGTGGCTTGCCATTGCCATCTCTGGCTTCGGAGGTGCTAGGGTCGCTAGTGTTGTTGCTTCTACGAGCGAGCCAGCTATCTTCTCCCGCGCAAAAGCGGGTCATCAGTATGGTAAGGGCTGCCATGGACTTCGGTTTTTCTTGGCCGAGGTGTCGGGCGAGCCATTCGTCCTGGACACTGTGTTTAAAGGTCAAGAGGGCTTCGGTGTCAGGACAGTCTACAATTTGGTTCTTTTTAATTAAGAACCTGGTCCAGAGTTTCCAGGCTGACTCTCCGGGTTGCTGGACTATGTGACTGAGGTCATCATCGTCCGGTGGCCGGACATAAGTACCTTGGAAGTTTTCTCTAAAGGCGTCTTCCAAATCTTCCCAGCTACTAATGGAGTTTTCTGGGAGGCTGTTTAACCAATGCCGTGCTGGTCCCTTGAGTTTTAGGGGGAGGTATTTGATGGCATGTAGATCGTCACCGCGAGCCATGTGAATGTGGAGAAGAAAATCTTCAATCCATACTACGGGATCCGTCGTACCATCGTATGATTCAATGTTCACGGGTTTAAACCCTTTCGGGAACTGGTGCTCCATTACCTCAGCAGTGAAGCATAAGGGGTGTGCGGCGCCTCTGTATAGGGCGACGTCACGACGCAGTTCGGATGAAATCCGTATGCGGTTTTCGGCCCGAGTGAGGTTGTGCCTGCCACGCTAGGCCTGATGGCCGTCCTCTTGTATTGGAGCTCGCCCCCTCGATCTGGCTTGGCCTGCTCTATTGTCCAGGTTCTGCCGTAGGTCGTAGGTGTATCCTGGAGCTGCTGTCTCTCTGCCTCTTCGGCGAGGTGGTGCAGGTTGGTGTTCGGCGTAGGTGGCCGCTTTATCTTGTCTACGTGGTGGCCGATCCGGTTCATCAGCACGGTCGTGTCTTGACGGTATGGGCTCGGCCTCGTCGTCAAATTATGGAAGTAGTTGATGCTTCGGATTATTCTTTGATGGGCATTGAAGGCTGTAATCTTCGGCCACCAGGAATTGGGTCCATCTGTCGTTCAGTGTATCCTGTTCGGCTTGGAGCTATTGTTGCTTCTTTTTTAGGCTTCTCGCAGTGGCGATTAGCTGGCGCTTAAAGCACTCCTGCTCAAGTGGTTCCTCTGGCACGATGAAGTCTTCATCGCCGAGGCTCACCTCATCCTCGGAGGATGGTATATAGTTACTGTCCTCCGAGTTCTCGTTCCCGACCGGCTCGTCAGGGTTAACTTGCTCACCCTCCCAAGCATCATGTTCGGATGTTGGCTCGACAAGGGCTTCAGGGTCTTCGGCATTCTCCGGAGTGTTATTATCTCCCGTGCCGGTGTTGTTGTCTTTTTCGCGACGTGGTTTTGAGCGGCGCCGTTGACATCGACGTTTTGGGGGCGCCTCGGCACGCTTCTCCTCAACCGGATCCTTCCTGCCGTCGTTGTCATCCTCTTTGGGCGTGTCCACCATATACACGTTATATGTGGAGGTGGCCATCCAACGTCCGGTGATCGGCAGGTCTTGGCCTTGTTCGTCTCCGGCATCGTCGTCCATGCCGTCGATGTCTTCGAAGGCATAGTCCAGTATGTCGGTCAAATCTTCGACAGTGGCTATGAAGTGGGTGGTGGGTGGGACGTAAAATTCCCCGCTCCCAGCCCCCAGTCCGGGCTAGGCGTAGTTCGGAAGTGATTCCTCTGTAATGGCTGATGTCTACTACACAACCTTCTTCTTGTAGACGTTGTTGGGCCTCCAAGTGTAGAGGTTTCTAGACAGTAGCAAATTTCCCTTAAGTGGATGACCTAAGGTTTATCAATCCGTGGGAGGCGTAGGATGAAGATGGTCTCTCTCAAACAACCCTGCAACCAAATAACAAAGAGTCTCTTGTGTCCCCAACACATCCAATACAATGGTAAATTGTATAGGTGCACTAGTTCGGTGAAGAGATGGTGATACAAGTGCAATATGGATGATAGATATGAGCATTTGTAATCTGAAAATATAAAAACAGCAAGGTAGCAACTGATAAAACTGAGCGTAAACGGTATTGCAATGCTAGGAAACAAGGCCTAGAGTTCATACTTTCACTAGTGCAAGTTCTATCAACAATAATAACATAATTGGATCATATAACTATCCCTCAACATGCAACAAAGAGTCACTCCAAAGTCACTAATAGCGGAGAACAAACGAAGAGATTATTGTAGGGTACGAAACCACCTCAAAGTTATTCTTTCTGATTGATCTATTCAAGAGTCCGTAGTAAAATAACATGAAGCTATTCTTTCCGTTTGATCTATCCTAGAGTTCGTACTAGAATAACACCTTAAGACACATATCAACCAAAACCCTAATGTCACCTAGATACTCCAATGTCACCTCAAGTATCCGTGGGTATGATTATATGATATGCATCACACAATCTCATATTCATCTATTCAACCAACACAAAGAACTTCAAAGAGTGCCCCAAAGTTCTACCGGGGAGTCAAGACGAAAACGTGTGACAACCCCTATGCACAGATTCCCAAGGTCATGGAACCCGCAAGTTGATCACCAAAACATACATCAAGTGAATCAATAGAATACCCCATTGTCACCACGGGTATCCCACACAAGACATACATCAAGTGTTCTCAAATCCTTAAAGATTCAATCCAATAAGATAACTTCAAAGGGAAAACTCAATCCATTACAAGAGAGTAGAGGGGGAGAAACATCATAAGATCCAACTATAATAGGAAAGCTCGCGATACATCAAGATCGTGCCGAATCAAGAACACGAGAGAGAGAGAGAGATCAAACACATAGCTACTGCTACATACCCTCAGCCCCGAGGGTGAACTACTCCCTCCTTGTCATGGAGAGCGCCGGGATGATGAAGACACCGGTGAGGGATCCCCCTCCGGAAGGGTGCCGGAACAGGGTCCCGATTGGTTTTTTGTGGCTACAGAGGCTTGCGGCGGCGGAACTCCCGATCTAGGTTATTTTCTGGAGGTTTCTGTATTTATAGGAATATTTGCCATAGGTCTCACGTCAGGGGGGTCTCCGAGTCGTCCACGAGATAGGGGGACGCGCCCAGGGGGTAGGGCGCGCCCCCACCCTCGTGGACGGCCCGGGACTCTTCTGGCCCAACTCTTTTACTCCGGGGGCTTCTTTTGGTCCATAAAAAATCATCAAAAATTGGCACGTCAATTGGACTCCGTTTGGTATTCCTTTTCTGCGATTCTCAAAAACAAGGAAAAAACAGAAACTGGCACTGGGCTCTGGGTTAATAGCTTAGTCCCAAAAATCATATAAAATAGCATATAAATGCATATAAAACATCCTAGATGGATAATATAATAGCATGGAACAATCAAAAATTATAGATACGTTGGAGACGTATCAAGCATCCCCAAGCTTAATTCCTGCTCGTCCACGAGTAGGTAAATGATAAAAACGGAATTTTTGATGTGGAATGCTACCTAACATAATTTTCAATGTAATTTTCCTTATTGTGGCATGAATGTTCAGATCCGAAAGATCCAAGACAAAAATTTAATATTGACATAAAAACAATAATACTTCAAGCATACTAACCAAGCAATTATGTCTTCTCCAAATAACATAGACAAAGAAAGCTCATCCCCACAAAATCATATAGTTTGGCCATGCTTCATTTCCGTCACACAAAATGCTCCCATCATGCACAACCCCGATGACAAGCCAAGCAATTGTTCCATACTTTAGTATTCTCAAACTTTTTCAACTTTCACGCAATACATCAGCGCGAGCCATGGACATAGCACTATGGGTGGAATAGATATGATGATGGAGGTTGTGTGGAGAAGACAAAAAGGGAGAAAGTCTCGCGTGGCTAATCAACGGGCTATGGAGATGCCCATCAATTGATGTCAATGCGAGGAGTAGGGATTGCCATGCAACGGATGCACTAGAGCTATAAATGTATGAAAGCTCAACAAAAGAAACTAAGTGGGTGTGCATCCAACTTGCTTACTCATGAAGACCTAGGGCATTTGAGAAAGCCCATTGTTGGAATATAGAAGCCAAGTCCTATAATGAAAAATTCCCACTAGTACATGAAAGTGACAAAATAAGACACTCTCTATCATGAATATCATGGTGCTACTTTGAAGCACAAGTGTGGAAAAAGGATAGTAACATTGCCCCTTCTCTCTTTTTCTCTCATTTTTTTGGGCCTTCTCTCTTCTTTTTTATTTGGCCTTTCTCTTTTCTTTTTTTGGGCCTTCTTTTTTTTTCCTTTCTCTTTCTTTTTTCCTCACACGGGACAATGCTCTAATAATGATGATCATCACACTTCTATTTATTTACAACTCAAGGATTACAACTCGATACTAGAACAAAATATGACTCTATATGAGTGCCTCCGGCGGTGTACCGGGATGGGCAATGAATCAAGAGTGACATGTATGAAAAATTATGAATGGTGGCCTTGCCACAAATACGATGTCAACTACATGATCATGCAAGGCAATATGACAATGAAGAAGCGTGTCATAATAAACGAAACGCTGGAAAGTTGCATGGCAATATATCTCGGAATGGCTATGGAAATGCCATAATAGGTAGGTATGGTGGCTGTTTTGAGGAAGATATAAGGAGGCTTATGTGTGATAGAGCGTATCATATCACGGGGTTTGGATGCACCGGCGAAGTTTGCACCAACTCTCGAGGTGAGAAAGGGCAATGCACGGTACCGAAGAGGCTAGCAATGATGGAAGGGTGAGAGTGCGTATAATCCATGGACTCAACATTAGTCATAAAGAACTCACATACTTATTGCAAAAATCTACAAGTCATCAAAACCAAGCACTACGCGCAAGCTCCTAGCGGGAGAGATTGGTATGAAAAGACCATCGCTCGTCCCCGACCGCCACTCATAAGGAAGGCAATCAAAGAACACCTCATGCTTCAAATTTGTCACACAACTGTTACCATACATGCATGCTACGAGACTTGCAAACCTCAACACAAGTATTTCTAAATTTCACAATTACTCAACTAGCATGACTCTAATATCACCATCTTTATATCTCAAAATAATTATCAAGTATCAAACTTCTCATAGTATTCAATGCACTCTATATGAAAGTTTTTATTATACCCATCTTGGATGCCTATCATATTAGGACTAGTTTCATAACCAAAGCAAATTACCATGCTGTTTATGACTCTCAAAATAATATAAGTAAAGCATGAGAGTTCATCTATTTCTTCAAAATAAAACCACCTCCGTGCTCTAAAAGGATATAAGTGAAGCACTAGAGCAAATGACAAACTACTCCGAAAAATATAAGTGAAGATCAATGAGTAGTTGAATAATTATGTGACTATGTGAAGGCTCTCTAAAATTTAAGAATTTCATATCTTGGTATTTTATTCAAACATCAAGCAAAATAAAATAAAATAAAATGACGCTCCAAGCAAAACACATATCATGTGGTGAATAAAAATATAGCTCCAAGTAAAGTTACCGATGAACGAAGACGAAAGAGGGGATGCCATCCGGGGCATCCCCAAGCTTAGGCTCTTGGTTTTCCTTGAATATTACCTTGGTGTGCCTTGGGCATACCCAATCTTACGCTCTTGCCACTCATTATTCCATAGTCCATCGAATCTTTACCGAAAACTTGAAAACTTCACAACACAAAACTCAACAGAAAACTCGTAAGCTCCGTTAGTATAAGAAAATAAAACCACCACCTAGGTACTGTTGTGAACTCATTCTAAATTCATATTGGTTTAATATCTACTGTATTCCAACTTCTGTATGGTTCATACCCTCCGATACTACTCATAGATTCATCAAAATAAGCAAACAACACAATGAAAACAGAATCTGTCAAAAACAGAATAGTCTGTAGTAATCTGTATCATTCGAATACTTCTGTAACTCCAACAATTCTGAAATAAATTGGTGGACCTGAGAAATTTGTCTATTAATCATCTTCAAAAATAATCAACCTAAAAGCACTCTCCAGTAAAAAATGGAAGCTAATCTCGTGAGCGCAAAAGTTTCTGTTTTTTTACAGCAAGATCGCAAAGACTTCACCCAAGTCTTCCCAAAGGTTCTACTTGGCACAGACACTAATTAAAACATAAAACCACATCTAAACAGAGGCTAGATGAATTATTTATTACTAAACAGGAGCAAAAAGCAAAGAACAAAAATAAAATTGGGTTGCCTCCCAACAAGCGCTAACGTTTAACGCCCCTAGCTAGGCATGATGATTTCAATGATGCTCACATAAAAGATAAGAATTGAAACATAAAGAGAGCATCATGAAGAATATGACTAGCACATTTAAGTCTAATCCACTTCCTATGCATAGGGATTTTGTGAGCAAACAACTTATGGGAACAATAATCAACTAGCATAGGAAGGCAAAACAAGCATATAGAGAGGAAACTTGATATTATTGCAATTCCTACAAGCATATGTTCCTCCCTCATAATAATTTTCAGTAGCATCATGAATGAATTCAACAATATAACCATCACATAAAGCATTCTTTTCATGATCTACAAGCATAGAAATTTACTACTCTCCACATAAGCAAAATTCTTCTCATTCGGAATAGTGGGAGTATCATAAGAAACTCGAATACTATAAATTGTTTCCACATTAAAAGAGTAATGTTTAGAAAAAGGGTAATCATAATCATGACAAGTTTTAATATAATCATCACTACTTTTTATAGCATAAGAGTCATCACAATAATCATCATAAGTAGCAACTTTGTTCTCATCATAATCAATGGAAACCTCTTCCAAGATAGTGGAATCATTACTAAATAAAGTCATGACCTCTCCAAATCCACTTTCATAATTGTCACAATAAGATTCAACACCCTCCAAAATAGTGGGATCATTACTTCCTAAAGTTGACACTCTTCCAAACCCACTTTCATCAATATAACCATCATAAATAGGAGGCATGCTATCACCATAATAAATTTGCATATCAAAACTTGGGAGGTTAAACATATCATCTTCATAAAACATAGCATTCCCAAGCTTGGGACAATCATTAATTGCAGCAAATAAATTCTCAAACTTGTCATTCTCCTCAAACATAGCATCCCCAAGCTTGGACCTTTTCATATCATAAGCATAATCACTCTCATCATTAATAGTATGGATAGCACCAATAGTATAGCAATTACCATCATCACAATGAGTAATAGGAGCAACATCATTTGGGAGGGATACCTTTTTACCTTTGCTTCTCCGTCTTTTCTTTTTCTTCTTCACATCATGTGTGGGTTTAATCCTCTTTTTGGAGCTCCTTATTAATGAGATTGGTTGAATAGAAGCTCCTCCTCGTTACCTGATTCACCATAAGAAAGAATAGGAGGATATTGGGAAATCTCTTCCCTTTCATTAGTATTCTCTTCATCTTCTATTTGTTTTCTTGTCTTTATGTAATTGGCAATATAAGGATTTTCAATGCAATTCACCGCACAATACATATAAATTTCCTCTAGATCAAAATCAAGAACTTTATCAAGGACAAATTCTGGCATATCCTTAGTTATACGTTTCATTTCTTCATAACCCACAAGCAAACTAAGTTCATTATGATGCGCAAGGGAAATCAAGTCATCACAATTTTTGGACACGATACGATCATGAAACAATTTGCATTGGATATTTAAATGACCACGTTCATTGCAAAGTTCACAAGGATGACTAAGAAAATTTAAATTTTCAACACAAACATCTAGCCTTTCTTGCAACCATTTGGTTTCTAAATACTTATGCCACTTGCAAAATCTATCTTCCCTATTTGGTGTGTACTTGCAAACTCTATGCACTCCACAAAAATTGACATGCTTATAAGAGACATTTTCATCATGACTAGTGCAATCATCATTAGTACTATGGATATTCAAAGAGTTCGTACTAACAACATTGCAATAATGCTCATCATTCAAAGATTTAGTGCCAAACATTTTAATGCATTCTTCTTCTAGCATTTTGGCACAATTATCGGAATCCATATTTTCATGAAAGATATTAAAAAGATGAAGCATATGAGGCACCCTCAATTCCATTTCTCTTTTTTGTAGTTTTCTTTTATAAACTAAACTAGTGATAAAACAAGAAACTAAAAGATTCGATTGCAAGATCTAAAGATATACCTTCAAGCACTCACCTCCCCGGCAACGGCGCCAGAAAATGCTTGATGTCTACTACACAACCTTCTTCTTGTAGACGTTGTTGGGCCTCCAAGTGCAGAGGTTTGTAGGACAGTAGCAAATTTCCCTCAAGTGGATGACCTAAGGTTTATCAATCCGTGGGAGGCGTAGGATGAAGATGGTCTCTCTCAAACAACCCTGCAACCAAATAACAAAGAGTCTCTTGTGTCCCCAACACACCCAATACAATGGTAAATTGTATAGGTGCACTAGTTCGGCGAAGAGATGGTGATACAAGTGCAATATGGATGGTAGATATAGGTTTTTGTAATCTGAAAATATAAAAACAGCAAGGTAACAAGTGATAAAAGTGAGCGTAAACGGTATTGCAATGCTAGGAAACAAGGCCTAGGGTTCATACTTTCACTAGTGCAAGTTCTCTCAACAATAATAATAACATAATTGGATCATATAACTATCCCTCAACATGCAACAAAGAGTCACTCCAAAGTCACTAATAGCGGAGAACAAACGAAGAGATTATTGTAGTGTACGAAATCACCTCAAAGTTATTCTTTTTGATCGATCTATTCAAGAGTCCGTAGTAAAATAACACGAAGCTATTCTTTCCGTTCGATCTATCCTAGAGTTCGTACTAGAATAACACCTTAAGACACATATCAACCAAAACCCTAATGTCACCTAGATACTCCAATGTCACCTCAAGTATCCGCGGGTATGATTATACTATATGCATCACACAATCTCATATTCATCTAATCAACCAACACAAAGAACTTCAAAGAGTGCCCCAAAGTTTCTACCGGAGAGTCAACAAAAACGTGTGCCAACCCCTACGCATAGATTCCCAAGGTCACGGAACCCGCAAGTTGATCACCAAAACATACATCAAGTGAATCAGTAGAATACCCCATTGTCACCACGGGTATCCCACACAAGACATACATCAAGTGTTCTCAAATCCTTAAAGACTCAATCCGATAAGATAACTTCAAAGGGAAAACTCAATCCATTACAAGAGAGTAGAGGGGAGAAACATCATAAGATCCAACTATAATAGCAAAGCTCGCGATACATCAAGATCGTGCCGAATCAAGAACACGAGAGAGAGAGAGAGAGAGAGATCAAACACATAGCTACTGGTACATACACTCAGCCCCGAGGGTGAACTGCTCCCTCCTCGTCATGGAGAGCGTTGGGATGATGAAGATGGCCATCGGTGAAGGATCCCCCCTCCGGCAGGGTGCCGGAATAGGGTCCCGATTGGTTTTTGGTGGCTACAGAGGCTTGCGGCGGCAGAACTCCCGATCTAGGTTATTTTCTGGAGGTTTCTGTATTTATAGGAATTTTTGGCGTAGGTCTCACGTCAGGGGGGTCTCCGAGTCGTCCACGAGATAGGGGGACGTGCCCAGGGGGGTAGGGCACGCCCCCCACCCTCATGGACAGCCCGGGACTCTTCTGGCCCAACTCTTTTACTCCGGGGGGCTTCTTTTGGTCTATAAAAAATCATCAAAAATTGGCACGTCAATTGGACTCCGTTTGGTATTCCTTTTCTACGATACTCAAAAACAAGGAAAACACAGAAACTGGCACTGGGCTCTAGGTTAATAGGTTAGTCCCAAAAATCATATAAAATAGCATATAAATGCATATAAAACATCCTAGATTGATAATATAATAGCATGGAACAATCAAAAATTATAGATACGTTGGAGAAGTATCAATGGCGAGGGATCGCATTAGGTCCAGGGCCTCGTTTAAGAGCGAGGTTTGGACGCGGAAGGGAGAGTCTGCGGGGCTGGCCGGGGTGAAAGCTTCATGGTCGTGCCTACTTGGCATGGACTTCGAGAGTTCGGACTGGGAGTCCGGGGGCAAGTCCGGCCTTTCAATGATAGGGGTAACATGGTCTAATCCCGAGTTCGCCGTGGACAGAGTCGCCTCCGGATCCTCAATAGTGCGATTTGTAGCTGAAAGTCCGGTGGGCTCCAAACACCCATCTTCGGACCTGATGGTTTGCTCCGGATTTAAGGCCAGAGCGGTGATCGGGGCCGCGAACCCTTTGAAGATCAAATCTCCTCAGATATCAGCGACATAATTCAGATTCCCGAAACTGATCTGATGACCAGGGGCGTAGCTGTCGATCTACTTGAGGTGGCCGATTGAGTTGGCACACAGAACGAAGCCACCGAATACAAAGATCTGGCCGGGGAGGAAAACTTCCCCGGAAACGGCATCGTTGAAGATGATCGAACGAGCCATCGAGCCTTCTGTTGACGGCACAGTGGAACTCTCAATGAAAGCACCAATGTCGGTGTCAAAACCGGCCGATCTCGGGTAGGGGGTCCCGAACTGTGCGTCTGAGGATCAAAGGTAACAGGAGACAGGGGATATGATGTTTACCCAGGTTCGGGCCCTCTTAATGGAGGTAATACCCTACTTCCTGCTTGATTGACTTTGATGAGTATAGGGGTTACAAGAGTTGATCTGCCTCGTGATCGTAATGGCTAAACCCTAGATGTCTAGCCTGTATGATTACGATTGCCTCTACGGACTAAATCCTCCGGCTTATATAGACACCGGAGGGGCCTAGGGTTGTACAGAGTCGGTTTACAGAGAAAGGAAACTTCATATCCGAACGCCAGGCTTGCCATCCACGCAAAGGAGAGTCCCATCCGGACACGGGAGAAGGCCTCAATCTTGTATCTTCACGGCCCATCAGTCCGGCCCATGTTACATAGCCCACACGCCCGGGACCCCCTAATCCAGGACTCCCTCATGTACCCAATAGTTTCTTTAGGGTATCCTATGAAGACGCACTTCTCCGATTTGGGTTCGAGCTTATCAGACTGAAGCCTTTTGACATAAGCGTCGCATCCCCAAAGTTTAAGAAATGACAACTTATGTTTCTTGCCAAACCATAGTTCATACGGTGTCATCTCAACGGATTTAGATGGTGCCCTATTTAACATGAATGCAGCTATCTCTAACGCATTACCCAAAATGATAAAGGCAAATCGGTAAGAGACATCATAGAACGCACCATATCTAGTAAAGTACGGTTACAACATTCAGACACACCATTAAGCTGTGGTGTTCTAGGTGGCGTGAGTTGTGAAACAATGCCAAATTGTTTTAAATGAAGGCCATACTCATAACTCAAATATTTGCCTCTGCGGTCAAATCGTAGAAACTTTATTTTATTGTTACGATTATTCTCCACTTCATTATGAAATTCTTTGAACTTTTCAAATGTCGCAGACCTGTGTTTCCTTAAGAAGATATACCCATACCTACTCAAATCATCTATGAAGGTTAGAAAATAACAATACCCACCGCGTGCGTCAACACTCATTAGACCGCATACATCAGTATGTATTATTTCCAATAAGTCATTAGCTTGCTCCATTGTTCCGGAGAACGAAGTTTTAGTCATCTTACCCATGAGGCATGGTTCGCAAGTATCAAGTGATTCCAAAAGTTCATCCGCATGGAGTTTCTTCATGCGCTTTACACCAATATGACCTAAATGGCAGTGCCACAAGTATGTTGCACTATCATTATCAACTTTGCATATTTTGGCATCAATATTATGAATATGTGTATCACTACGATTGAGATTCAACAAGAATAGACCATTCAAATAAGGTGCATGACCATAAAATATATTACTCATATAAATAGAACAACCATTATTCTCTGACTTAAATGGATAACCGTCTCGCATTAAGCAAGATCCAGATATAATGTTCATGCTTAACGTTGGCACCAAATAACAATTATTGAGGTCTAAAACTAATCCTGAAGGTAGATGTAGAGGTAGCGTGCCGACGGCGATCACATCGGCCTTGGAACCATTCCCGACGCGCATTGTCACCTCATCCTTAGCCAATCTTCGTTTATTCCGCAGCTCCTATTTCAAGTTACAAATATGAGCAACCGAACCAATATGAAATTCAGAGGCGCTACTACGAGCATTAGTAAGGTACACATCAATAACATGTATATCAAATATACCTTTGTTCACTTTGCCATCCTTCTTACCCGGCAAGTATTTGGGGCAGTTCCGCTTCTACTGACCATTTCCTTTGCAGTAGAACCACTCAGTTTCAGGCTTGGGTCCAGCTTTGGGCTTCTTCACGGGAGCGACAACTTGTTTGCCATTCTTTTTCAAGTTCCCTTTCTTTCCCTTGCCCTTTTTCTTGAAACTAGTGGTCTTGTTAACCATCAACACTTGATGCTGCTTCTTGATTTCTACCTCCATTGATTTCAGCATCGCGAAGAGCTCGGGAATCGTTTTTTGTCATCCCTTGCATATTATAGTTCATCACGAAGCCTTTGTAGCTTGGTGGCAGTGACTGAAGAACCCCGTCAATAACACTCTCAACTGGAAGATCAATTCCTAGCTGAGTCAAGTGGTTATGATACCCAGACATTTTGAGTATGTGTTCACTGATAGAACTGTTCTCCTCCATCTTACAACTATAGAGCTTGTTGGAGACTTCATATCTCTCAACACGGGCATTTTTTTGAAATATCAACTTCAGCTCTTGGAACATCTCGTATGCTCCACGACGTTCAAAACGTCTTTGAAGTCCCAGTTCTAGGCCGTAAAGCATGGCACACTTAACCATTGAGTAGTTATTAGATCGAGCCTGCCTGACGTTCATAACATCTGCAGCAGCTCCTGCAGCGGGTCTGTCACCTAGTGGTGCATCAAGGACATAATTCTTCTGTGCAGCAATGAGGATAATCCTCAAGTTATGAACCCAGTCCATGTAGTTGCTACCATCATCTTTCAACTTAGCTTTTTCTAGGAACACATTAAAATTCAAGGGAACGATAACACGGGCCATTGATCTACAACATAGATATGCAAAAAACTATTAAGACTAAGTTCATGATAAATTTTAGTTCAATTAATCAAATTACTAATGAAGTCCCACTTAAATCAACATCCCTCAAGTTGTCTAAGTGATACATGATCCAAATCAACTAACCCATGTCCGATCATCACCTGAGATGGGGCAGTCTTCAGTGGTGAACATCTCTATGTTGGTCATATCTACTAATAATAACATGATATATCTTTTTCTCATCGAGATAAGCATATTTCAAAGTATCAGTTAATTGTTTAAGATCAAACACATGATCACTCTTGGGTGGTAGAGGATCTCCAAGAGTCTCAACAGGTAAATTGTGTTTCAAGACAAGCATTTGTTCAAAGAATATTTCATCTAATTCCTTTCTTTCATTCATAAACATATCATTTTCATGGTCTAGCAAATATTAGTCTAAAGGATCAATAGGAGGCACGACAATAGAAGCAAGACCAATAATTTCATCTTTACAAGGCAATTCTTTATCACGGGGTTGTCTACGAAATTTGGAGAAATTAAACTAATGAGACACATCCCCGAAACTTACACCAACAGTTTCTTTCTCACAATCTATTTTAGCATTAACAGTGTTCAAGAAAGGTCTACCAAAAATAATGAGACAAAAATCTTCTTGTGGGGAACCAAGAACTAGGAAATCAGTAGGGTATTTTATTTTCCCACACAAGACTTCAACATCTCTAACAATCTCAATTGGTGAGATAGTATCTCTATTAGCAAGCTTAATAGTGACATTAATATCTTCTATTTCAGCAAGTGCAATATCATTCATAATTTCTTGGTATAAAGTAAAGGGAATTTCACTCACACTAGCACCCAAATCACATAAGCCATGATAATAGTGATCTCCTATTTTAACAGAGACGACAGGCATGCCAACAATAGGTCTATGTTTATCTTTTTCATCAGGTTTAGATTTTCTAGCAGCTTCATCACAGAAATAAATAACATGCCCATGGATATTATCGACCAAGAGATCTTTAACCATAGCAATACTAGGTTCAACTTTAATTTGTTCAGGGGGTGTAGGTGTTCTAGTATAACTCTTACGAACCACATCTGAAGTTTTAGCATGTTCTTTTATCCTAACAAGGAAAGGTGGTTTCTCAATATAAGTAATGGTTTCTTCTTCAGCTTTAATAGGTTCTACTATTTTTACTTCAATGGGAGGATGATATTTAAACCACTTCTCCTTAGGGAGATCAATATGAGTAGCAAATGATTCACAGAAAGAAGCTACTATCTCAGAGTCAAGTCCATATTTAGTGTTAAATTCACGAAAAGCATCAGTATCCATAAAAGATTTAACACAATCAAACTTAAGGTTTATACCTGACTCCTTACCTTCGTCGAGTTCCCAATCTTTGGAGTTGCGTTTTATTCTTTCCAAGAGATCCCATTTGAATTCAATAGAATTCTTCATAAAAAAACCAGTACAAGAAGTATTGAGCATGGATTGATCATTACGAGAAAGCCGAGCATAAAAGTTCCGAAAGCTTGAGCAATACTTTCTCCTTCACAAGGCCGAACATTATATATATAATTCCGATGACGATGAACCAGATGCATATGGTAAAACTTATGATGAAATTCCAATTTCAATCGGTTGTAATTCCAAGTCCCAATATCATCGCATAGCCTATACCATGTCAATGGATTCTCCTTCAAAGATAAAGGGGATACCTTCTTCTTGACTTCATCCTCGAGCAAACTTGCAAGCTTAAATACTCCACAAACTTCATCCACATAGATTAGATGCATATCAGGATGTAATGTTCTGTCTCCTGCATAAGGATTAGCTAGCAGTTTCTCTATCATACCCGAAGGAATTTCATAATAAATACTTTTAGTAGGTGCAGTAGGTTGAGGGGAAAATCTTTTCTCTTCCGGCCGGGGTGAAGATACCCCGAACAAACCCCTCAAAGGATGATGTTCCATAGTAACAAGTGACAGTAAATTTCAGCACGTAATATAAATTTTTCCTTACCAAATTCCACTCACCAAAGGCGCTTCACTCCCCAGCAACGGAGCCAGAAAAGAGTCTTGATGACCCACAAGTATAGGGGATCTATCTTAGTCCTTTCGATAATAAGAGTGTCAAACCCAATGAGGAGCAGAAGGAAATGACAAGCGGTTCTCAGCAAGGTATTTTCTTCAAGCACTGAAATTATCGGTAACAGATAGTTTTGTGATAAGATAATTCGTAATGGGTAACAAGTAACAAGTGTAAAAAAAGTGCAGCAAGGTGGCCCAATCCTTTTTTTAGCAAAGGAAAAGCCTAGACAAACTCTTATATAAAGCAAAGTGCTCCCGAGGACACATGGGAATTATTGTCAAGTTAGTTTTCATCATGCTCATATGATTCATGTTCGTTACTTTGATAATTTGATATGTGGGTGGAACGGTGCTTGGGTGTTCTCCTTACTTGGACAAGACTCCCACTTATGATTAACCCCTCTCGCAAGCATCCACAACTACGAAAGAAGAATTAAGATAAATCTAACCATAGCATGAAACATGTGGATCCAAATCAGCCCCTTACGAAGCGACTGATAAACTATGGTTTAAGCTTCTGTCACTCTAGCAACCCGTCATCTACTTATTACTTCCCGATGCCTTCCCCTAGGCCCAAATCATGGTGAAGTGTCATGTAGTCGATGTTCACATAACACCACTAGAGGAAAGACAACATACATCTCATCAAAATATCGAACGAATACCAAATTCACATGATTACTTACAACAAGACTTCTCCCATGTCCTCAGGAACAAACGTAACTACTCACAAAGCATTCATGTTCAAGATCAGAGGGGCATTGAATATCATTAAGGATCTGAGCATATGATCTTCCACCAAATGAACCAACTAGCATCAACTACATGGAGTAATCAACACTACTAGCAACCCACAGGTACCAATCTGAGGTTTTTTGAGACAAAGATTAAATACAACAGATGAACTAGGGTTTGAGAGGATATGGTGCTGGTGAAGATGTTGATGGAGATTGACCCCCTATCGATGAGAGGATTGTGGTGATGATGATGGCTTTGATTTCCCCCTCCGGGAGGGAAGTTTCCCCGGCAGAACAGCTCCGCTGGAGCCCTAGATTGCTTCTGCCCAGGTTCTGCCTCGAGACGGCGGCGCTTCGTCCCGAAAGCTTCCTTCTGATTTTTTTTCAGGTAAAAACCCTTCATATAGCAGAAGATGGACATCAGAGACCTACCAGGGGACCCACAAGCCCTAGGGGCGTGCCCAGGGGGTAGGGTGCGCCCCCCAGGCTTGTGGACACCTGGTGGGTCCCCTCTGGTATTTTCTTCACCCAATATTTTTTTATATTCCAAAATAATTCTCCGTAAATTTTCAGGACTTTTGGAGTTGTGCAGAATAGGTCTCTCAGATTTGCTCCTTTCTAGTCCAGAATTCCAGCTGTCGGCATTCTCCCTCTTCATGTAAACCTTGTAAAATAAGAGAGAAAAAGCATAAGTATTGTACCATAATGTGTAATAACAGCCCATAATGCAATAAATATCAACATAAAAGCATGATGCAAAATGGACGTATCACCACCCTCCTCGTAGTGTAGAAGAGCACGGTTTGGCCAGCGCCATGAGCAAAGGATCGGTGAAGATCGTTGTTGCTTGCAATTTAGGTGAAGTGCTCATGGTTCTTTTGACCATGTGTGTGTGTTACTGGTTGTGGGTGCGTAATCGGCGGATGCGGATGCTCGACGTAGAGCTCAGACCCCGTCAGCCTTGAGATACCGCTTCCGCCGAGTTTCGCATCAGTGCATGAGGACGACGTCATGCTGTCTGGTTTGGACAGCGATCGATGACAGAATCCACAGAGACATTGATCTTGACGGTGAGCAACTCTACCATAGGGCCTCAGAAGACGCTGGCGGGCAGGGCCGGCTCTAGCATTATGGAGGCCCTAGTGTAATTGAGGAACAATAAACCTTAACATGATAACATATATATGATATTTATCATATATCATGAAAAATATAAAGGCATAAACATAAAAAACATAATTTTAGTATGATATGTGGAAAAAGTAAAGGAGTTATCATGAAAAATATAAAGGCATAAACATATATATCTATTAGTACGATATGTGGAAAAAGTAAAGGAGTTAATTGTTGTGAAACGTAGCATGCAATTTCAAAAAAATTCCTACCCTCACGCAAGATCTATCTAGGAGATGCATAGCAACGAGAGGGGGAGTGTGTCCACGTACCCTCGTAAACCGAAAGCGGAAGCGTTTGTTAACGCAGTTGATGTAGTCGAACTTCTTCTCATTCCGACCGATCAAGCACCGAATGTACGGCACCTCCGAGTTCTGCACACATTCAGCTCGATGACGTCCCCCGAACTCTTGATCCAGCAAAGTGTCGAGGGAGAGTTCCGTCAGCACGACGGCGTGGTGACAGTGATGGTGAAGTAATCCGCGTAGGGATTCGCCTAAGCACTACGTGAATATGACCGGAGGCGTAAACTGTGGAGGGGGGCGCCGCACATGGCTAACAATTGTTGGTGTATGTTCTAGCGGTGCCCCCCTCATATATATAGGTTGGAGGGGAGGAGAGGCAGCCAAGGGGGCGCCCCAAGTAGGAGGAATCCTACTTGGGCACCTCCCAATTCAGCCTCCCCCCTTTCCTATTCCTATTTGGAGTAGGAAGGGAAGAGGGGAAGGGGAATCCTATTCCCTTTTTCATTTCCTCCTTCCCCTTTCCTTCTCCAATTTGGCCAGCCCATATGGGAGGGGCGCACCAGCCCCTTTGTGACTGGTGTGTTTCCCCTCTTGGCCCATAAGGCCCATGTAGTTTGCCGGGGGTAGCCCGGAACCCTTTCCGGTGACCCGATACGTACCCGGTAACCCCAGAACACTTCTGGTATCCGAATACTATCGTCCTATATATGAATCTGTACCTCTCGACCATTTCGAGACTCCTCGTCATGTCCGTGATCTCATCCGGGACTCCGAACAACATTCGGTCACCAAATCACATAACTCATATAATACAAATCGTCATCGAACGTTAAGCGTGCGGACCCTATGGGTCGAGAACTATGTAGACATGACCAAGACACCTCTCCGGTCAATAACCAATAGCGGAACCTAGATGCTCATATTGGCTCCCACATATTCTACGAAGATCTTTATTGGTCGAACCGTTATGACAACGTATGTTATTCCCTTTGTCATCGGTATGTTACTTGCCTGAGATTCGATCGTCGGTATCTTCATACCTAGTTCAATCTCATTACCGGCAAGTCTCTTTACTCGTTTCGTAATGCATCACCCTGTACCTAACTCATTAGTTACATTTCTTGCAAGGCTTATTATGATGTGCATTACCGAGAGGGCCCAGAGATACCTCTCTCATACTCGGAGCGACAAATCCTAATCTCGATCTATGCCAACCCAAAAAATACCTTCGGAGATACCTGTAGAGCATCTTTATAATCACCCAATGACGTTGTGACATTTGATAGCACACAAGGTATTCCTCCGGTATCTGGGAGTTGCATAATCTCATAGTCAAAGGAATATGTATAAGTCATGAAGAAAGCAATAGCAACAAAACTTAACGATCATTATGCTAAGCTAACGGATGCGTCTTGTCCATCACATCATTCTCCTAGTGATGTGACCCCGTTCATCAAATGACAACACATGTCTATGGTTAGGAAACTTAACCATCTTTGATTAACGAGCTAGTCTAGTAGAGGCTTACTAGGGACACTGTGTTTTGTCTATGTATCCACACATGTATCAAGTTTCCGGTTAATACAATTCTAGCATGAATAATAAAAATTTATCATGATATAAGGAAATATAAAATAACAACTTTATTATTGCCTCTAGGGCATATTTCCTTCAGTCTCCCACTTGCACTAGAGTCAATAATCTAGTTCACATCGCCATGTGATTTAACACTAATAGTTCACATCTTTATGTGATTAACACCCATAGTTCACATCGCCATGTGATCAACACCCAAAGGGTTTACTAGAGTCAGTAATCTAGTTCACATCGCTATGTGATTAAAACCCAAAGAGTACTAAGGTGTGATCATGTTTTGCTTGTGAGAGAAGTTTAGTCAACGGGTCTGCCACATTCAGATCCGTATGTTTTTTGCAAATTTCTATGTCTACAATGCTCTGCATAGAGCTACTCTAGCTAATTGCTCCCACTTTCAATATGTATCCAGATAGAGACTTAGAGTCATCCAGATCGGTGTCAAATCTTGCATCGACGTAACTCTTTACGACGAACTCTTTAACACCTCCATAACCGAGAAATATCTCCTTAGTCTTCTAAGGATAATTTTGACCATTGTCCAGTGATCTACTCCTGGATCACTATTGTACCCCTTTGCCAAATTCATGGCAAGGTACACAATAGGTCTGGTATACAACGTGACATACTTTATAGAACCTATGGCTGAGGCATAGGGAATGAGTTTCATTCTCTTTTATCTTCTGTTGTGGTCGGGTTTTGAGTCTTACTCAACTTCATACCTTACAACTCAGGCAAGAACTCTTTCTTTGACTGATCCATTTTGAACTCCTTCAAAATCTTATCAAGGTATGTACTCATCGAAAGTCTTATCAAGCGTCTTGATCTATCTCTATAGATCTTGATGCCCAATATGTAAGCAGCTTCACCGAGATCTTTCTTTGAAAAACTCCTTCAAACACTCCTTTATGCTTTCCAAAAAATTCTACATCATTTCCGATCAACAATATGTCATTGATATATACTTATCAGATAGGTTGTAGTGCTCCCACTCACTTTCTTGTAAATATAGGCTTCACCACAAGTCTGTATAAAACAATATGCTTTGATCACCTTATCAAAGCGTATATTCCAACTCCGAGATGCTTGCACGAGTCCATAGATGGATTGCTGGAGTTTGACCACTTTGTTAGCACCTTTAGGATCGACAAAACCTTTTGGTTGCATCATATACAACTCTTCTTTAAGAAACCCATTAAGGAATGCAGTTTTGACATCCATTTGCCTGATTTCATAAAATATGGCAATTGCTAACATGATTCGGACAGACTTAAGCATCACTTGAGAAAATCTCATCGTAGTCAACACCTTGAACTTGTTAAAAACCTTTTTCGACAAGTCTACCTTTGTAGATAGTGATACGTCTCCAACGTATCTATAATTTTTGATGTATTCATGCCATGTTTATAATATTTCTACATGATTTTGGTATGACTTGGTTAGAACTAACCCGGACTGACGCTGTTTTCAATAGAACTACTCTGGTGTTGTTTTTGTGCAGAAATAAAAGTTCTCGGAATGCGCTGAAAATCAACGGAGATTTTTTCTGGAAAATATAAAAAAATACTGGAACGAAGAGTTATCGGAGGGGGGTCTCGTGGGCCCCACGAGGGTGGAGGGCGTGCCCCCTGCCTCGTGGACTCCCTGTGGGGCCCCCTGACTTGTTCTCGACGCCAACCTCTCCTATAAATCCCCAAACTTCCAGAACTTAACCTAGATCAGGATTTCCGCCGTCGTAGGCCTCTGTAGCCACGAAAACCCAATAGGGACACTATTTCGGCCCCCTACCGGAGGGGGAATCCCTCACCGGTGGCCATCTTCATCATCCCGGCACTCTCCATGACGAGGAGGGAGTAGTTCACTGATACGTCTCCGTCGTATCTACTTTTCCAAACACTTTTGCCCTTGTTTTGGACTCTAACTTGCATGATTTGAATGGAACTAACCCGGACTGGCGCTGTTTTAAGCAGACTTTCCATGGTGTTATTTATGTGCAGAAACAAAAGTTCTCGGAATGACCTGAAACTCCACGGAGATTATTTTTGGAAATAATAAAAAATATTGGCGAACGAATCAAGGCCAGGGGGCCAACCACCTGTCCACGAGGGTGGGGGGCGCGCCCCCCTGCCTCGTGGGCCCCCTGGAGCTCCACCGACCTCAACTCCAACTCCATATATTCGTGTTTGGGGAGAAAAAAATCAGAGAGAAGGATTCATCACGTTTTACGATACGGAGCCACCGCCAAGCCCTAAAACCTCTCGGGAGGGCTGATCTGCAGTCCGTTCGGGGCTCCGCAGAGGGGAATCCGTAGCCGTCGTCATCATCAACCATCCTCCATCACCAATTTCATGATGCTCACCGCCGTGCTTGAGTAATTCCATCATAGGCTTGCTGGACGGTGATGGGTTGGATGAGATTTATCATGTAATCGAGTTAGTTTTGTTAGGGTTTGATCCCTAGTATCCTCTATGTTCTGAGATTGATGTTGCTATGACTTTGCTATGCTTAATGCTTGTCACTAGGGCCCGAGTGCCATGATTTCAGATCTCAACCTATTATGTTTTCATGAATATATGTGAGTTCTTGATCCTATCTTGCAAGTCTATAGTCACCTACTATGTGTTATGATCCAGGAACCCCGAAGTGATAATAATCGGGACCACTCCTCGTGATGACCGTAGTTTGAGGAGTTCATGTATTCACTATGTTTTAATGCTTTGGTCCGGTACTCTATTAAAAGGAGGCCTTCATATCCCTTAGTTTCCGTTAGGACCCCGCTGCCACGGGAGGGTAGGACAAAAGATGTCATGCAAGTTCTTTTCCATAAGCACGTATGCCTATATTCGGAATACATGCCTACATTACATTGATGAATTGGAGCTAGTTCTGTGTCACCCTATGTTATGACTGTTACATGATGAACCGCATCCGGCATAATTCTCCATCACCGATCCAATGCCTACGAGCTTTTCACATATTGTTCTTCGCTTATTTACTTTTCCGTTGCTACTGTTACAATCACTACAAAACCCAAAAATATTACTTTTGCTATCGTTACTGTTACTTCCATACTACTTTGCTACTAAATACTTTGCTGCAGATACTAAGTTATCCAGGTGTGGTTGAATTGACAACTCAACTGCTAATACTTGAGAATATTCTTTGGCTCCCCTTGTGTCGAATCAATAAATTTGGGTTGAATACTCTACCCTCGAAAACTGTTGCGATCCCCTATACTTGTGGGTTATCAAGACCATTTTTTGGCGCCGTTGCCGGGGAGCATAGCTCTATTCTTTGAGTCACTTGGGATTTATATCTGCTGGTCACTATGAAGAACTTGAAAGACGCAAAAACAAAAATTTATCCCTCAACTACGAGGGGAGGTAAGGAACTGCCATCTAGCTCTGCACTTGATTCACCTTCTGTTTTGAGTAAGCTTGCGACACCTAAACCTCCTTCTGCTATTAATTCTGATATGTTGCATGTTATTGATTATGCCACTTCTGCTATGCATGATACTTATGATGAAACTACTTCTATGCTTGATACTACTGTGCCACTTGGTGAATTTCTTGATGAACAACTTGCTAGGGTTAGAGAGAATGAAATTATTGTAACTGATAATATTGAAGATAGTGATGATGAAGACTCTCCCCCTAATAAATATGAATTACTTGTTGTTCCTGAGGGTTATGTTCTGGATGAAGAATCTGCTAGAGCTATTTTAGCTTGCAATGATAGATATGATCTTAAGAAGTTATTAGCTAAATGGAAGCAGCAATCTCTTAATGCTAGAATGAAACCTGACCCTGCTTTTGCTACTTCACCTATCTGTGTTACTGATAAGGATTATGAATTCTCTGTTGATCCTGATATAATTACTTTGGTTGAATCTGATCCTTTTTATGGCTATGAATCTGAAACTGTTGTGGCACATCTTACTAAATTAAATGATATAGCCACCCTGTTCACTAATGATGAGAGAACTCGCTACCTTTCTTAAAATATTTCCGTTCTCATTAAAGGGTGATGCTAAGATATGGTTTAATTCTCTTGATCCGGGTTGTGTGCGTAGTCCCTAGGATATGATTTATTACTTCTCTGCTAAATATTTCCTGCTCATAAGAAACAAGCTACTTTAAGGGACATATATAATTTTGTGCAAATTGAAGAAGAGAGTCTCCCACAAGCTTGGGGGAGGCTTCTCCAATTACTTAATGCTTTGCCTGATCATCCTCTTAAGAAAAATGAAATACTTGATATCTTTTATAATGGACTAACCGATGCTTCCAGAGATTACCTGGATAGTTGTGCTGGTTCTATTTTCGGGGAAAGAACACCGAATGAAACTGAGATTCTATTGAATAATATGTTGACAAATGAAAATAATTGGACACTTCCTGAGTCAACTCCTGAGCCTATTCCTAAACCAACTCCGAAAAAGAGAGGTGTTCTATTTCTCAGTCCTGAAGATATGCAAGAGGCAAAGAAATCTATGAAAGAAAAAGGTATTAAAGCTGAATATGTTAAGAATTTACCTCCTATTGAAGAAATACATGGTCTTAATTTACCGCCTGTTGAAGAAACATATGATCTTAATCCTTCACCTATTGAAGAAACACATGGTCTTGATAACCCGACACAGGTAGTAAAGGTAAATTCTCTCTATAGATTTGATGAAGGTGATATTCCTTACTATAAGTCTGCTAGACAATGCTTAGAAGAGTTTGATTTTTATTGTCAAACAAGAAAACTTCGATGCTTATTTTGGTAGACAATTGAAATACAATTCCGATATGCTTGAACACTTGGGTGATTATATGTCTAGAGTTAAAGGTGAACTTAAACTCATTAGTAAACATGCTTCTATGGTTACCACTCAAGTGGAACAAGTACTTAAAGCTCAAAATGATTTGCTCAATGAATTAAATAGTAAGAATAATGATTATGTTGTTAGAGTGGCTACTAGAACTGGTAAAATGACTCTGGAACCTTTGTATCCTGAAGGCCACCCTAAGAGAATTGAGCAAGATTCTTAGGGAAATAATATAGATGCACCTAGTCCTTCTAAAAAGAAGAAAAAGAAAAATGATAGGACTTTGCATGCTTCTAGTGAACCTATTGCTGAAACACAATCTGGTAATGAACATGAACCAAGTGAAAATATTAATGAAGATGTTCATGATGATGCTCAACCTAGTAATGATAATGATGTAGAAATTGAACCTGATGTTGATCTTGATAACCCACAATCAAAGAATCAACGTTATGGTAAGAGAGACTTTGTTGCTAGGAAACATGGTAAAGAAAGAGAACCTTGGGTTCAGAAACCCATGTCTTTTCCTCCCAAACCATCCAAGAAAAAGGATGATGAGGATTTTGAGTGCTTTGCTGAAATGATTAGACCTATCTTTTTGCGTATGCGTTTGACTAATATGCTCAAAATGAATCCTTATGCTAAGTATATGAAAGAAATTGTTTCTAATAAAAGAAAGATAACGGAAGCTGAAATTTCCACCATGCTTGCTAATTATACTTTTAAGGGTGGAATACCTAAGAAACTTGGAGATCCAGGAGTACCAACTATACCATGCTCCATTAAAAGAAACTATGTTAGAACTGCCTTATGTGATCTTGGAGCCGGTGTTAGTGTTATGCCTCTCTCTTTATATCGTAGACTTGATTTGAATAAGTTACACCTACTGAAATATCTTTGCAAATGGCTGATAAATCAACTGCTATACCTGTCGATACTTCTGAGGTTGTGCCTGTTGTAGTTGCAAACGTTACTATTTTAACGAACTTTGTTATTCTTGATATTCCCGAGGACGATAGTATGTCTATTATTCTTGGAAGACCTTTTTTGAATACTGCAGGGGCTGTTATTGATTGCAACAAAGGCAATGTCACTTTTCATGTTAATGGTAATGAGCATACGGTACACTTTCTGAGGAAACAACCTCAAGTCCACAGTATCAATTCTATTGGAAAAATTCCATCGATTATTTTTGGAGGTTTTGAATTTCCTCTTGCTACTGTCAAGAAGAAATATGATATTCTTATTATTGGGGATGTGCATATCCCCGTTGAGGTAACATAGTGTCATTCGAAATTTCTCCAGTTTCATGCGATTCGGAATGAGTTTGTTAACAAGACCTGATCAACCTTGTTAGTGGATTCCTTTTGATGAGCATGAGATGGATGAAACTAGAAAGCACAACCTTCTGTACCCTCCTTTTACTTTCTGTTATCTGGTTGAAATAAAGTAAAAATAGCATTTTTCCTGTCTGTTTTCTGAATATCCATGCAATATAAAAATACCCCGAAAATAAAAGTTCTCCAAATGCCCTGAAAATGGAATATTATTTTTTCTGGAATATTTGAGAATATCTTGCACTGAGAACACAGCAGGGGGAGCAAGCACCTGGCCACGAGGGTCCAGGGCGCGCCCCCTGCCTCGTGGGCCCATGGTGGCTCCCCTCCACTTATTCCTGCACCCACACACTTCTTCTTCCTCCCAAAAAAATCACATTCAGCTCAAGCACGAGTTCTAGCTCATTTTTCTGCGATTTTCGATCTCCTTGCTCAAAGCACCTCTCACAAAACTGCTTGGGGGGATTGTTCCTTGGTATGTGACTCCTCCATTGGTCCAATTAGTTTTTGTTCTAGTGCTTTATTCATTGCAAATTTGTGCTGCCTAGGTGACCATGTTCTTGAGCTTGCATGTCAAATTTATATGGTTCCAAGTAGTTCTAATGCTTGATATAGTCTCTAGGCACTTGTAGGAGTAGTGCTATCAATTTTGTTGAGCTTGGTTCACTTTTATTTGAAGTTACTAAAAATTTCAGAAATTTTTCAGAGGAAGAAATATGCTTAGGAAAATGTACCAAGGTGGTCCTTCAAGGAAGCAAGGACCCAGGCTCGCAATGCGCGATGCCGATGATGAGCCACCAAGGAACGCTCCAGTGTGGCCTTGTGAATGGCCTTCAGAAGACTTTATGGATCGAGCGGGAATCAAGGAAGAATTTAACGCATATTTGCGTAACGCTGATCTTGTGAGATTCGAGGAGGAAAGTGCCGCCAGTACCACTATCTCACTAGTTCCTTTGTGAGGAGGTTTGAATTTTCATCTTCACGCAATTCTCAAACTGTCCTGTTTGATCTATGAAAAATCTTATACTATGGACTTAGAGGATTTTACCAATGCTTGCAAACTTCCACAATGGGGTAGTACTAGTGAACCTCGCAAATCTGAATTTAGAGAATTTCTTGCTAGTATAACTGTGGGGGAATCTAGAGACATAACAGAAGCTACAATAGGGAGTATTGATTTTCCTGCTATACATTATTTTGCTCTCTTCATAGGTAGGTGCATAAATGGTAAAGATGAAGCATGTCATATGTGTGTCCCTGACCTCAGTATTCTTAGGAGTGTTGTGTTAGGAGACAAATCTTATAATGTGGGAGCCATTGTTGCGCGTAGGTTGCATCACAATAGATTTAATGGAGATTTCTTTGGTGGAATTTATGCAACCCGCTTAGCTGATTTCTTGGTGTAACCATACGTGATGATGATATTGAACTGCCTCCTACTTATCTAGACTTTAATGCTATGGTTCATCATCAGGTTGTCGAGAGGAATGAACCACCTCTCCAGTACAGACTAATCTTTGGCGGGCGTCACGCCGTCAATATTGTTCTTCCTGCCCCTACTCTCTTTGACTTTCAAGAAAAAGGGAGACATTACATAACCAGAGAGGAGGCGGAGGAGTATAGGAGGAGGGCTGAGATAGCTCGCCTCCAAGTTGCAGCACACGATGCAATGACCGTTGCATCTCAGTATGACCCCAACTACAACTTTGGATATCTGCCAGGCCATCCATGGCAATAAACCAACTTAGGCCAAAAGCCTAAGCTTGGGGGAGTACGTATTTCTCACCGACATTACATTCATGTCCACACACTCATTGCTAGATGTCGGTGCTCATACTCTTTCTCTGTAATATCCATGCTAGTTTATTTTCCTTTTTCTTGCTTTCTTCTTGTGTGTTTAATAAACCTTAAGAAAAACCAAAAAAATTAGTGTAGCTTTTAGTTAGTTTACTTTTCTTGCTGTAGTAGTAATAATTAAAAAGAAAACCCAAAAAGATTTCCCGTTCTTCTTTTGCTTGTTGGGAGCTTTCCCGTGTAAATAGTTTTATTTCTTTTCTTTTCTTTGGGGGTCGATAGGAGAAGACCATAATTAAATTGTTGAAGTGGCTCTTATATGCATTATTGTTGATTTAACCAAGAGCCCATATTGCCTAGTCTTGTCCTGTTTATTGAATGCTCGCAGATTCCAGCTTAGTCCAATGCACGTGCACTCTTATTATTTTCACATAATTCGGTCGTGCAAGTGAAAGGCAATTATGATGATATATGATGGACTGTTTGAGATGAGAGAAGCTGGTATGAACTCGACCTCTCTTGTTTTTGTAAATATGATTAGTTCATCGCTCCTAATTCAGCCTATTATGAATAAACATGTTTGCAATGACAATTAGAGATCATAGTTGCTTATGTCATGCTTGATTAGCTATGAGTTATAATGGTTTACCTTGCGTGCCAACATGCTATTAAAATGGTTGTGATGTGGTATAGTGGGGTGGTATCCTCCTTTGAATGATTTAAGTGACTCGACTTGGCACATGTTCACACATGTAGTTGAAACAAATCAACATAGCCTTCACGATATTTATGTTCATGGTGGATTATATCCTACTCATGCTTGCACTTAATGTTTATTAATTTTAATGCATGTTCATGACTGTTGCCGCTCTCTAGTTGGTCGCTTCCCAGTCTTTTGCTAGCCTTCACTTGTAGTAAGCGGGAATACTGCTTGTGCATCCAATTCCTTAAACCCCAAAGTTATGCCATATGAGTCCACTATACCTTCCTATATGCGGTATATACCTGCCGTTCCAAGTAAATTTCTATGTGCCAAACTCTAAACCTTCAAATGAAATTCTGTTTTGTATGCTCGAATAGCTCATGTATCAACTAGGGCTGTCCGTATCTTCCATGTTAGGCGGGTTATTCTCAAGAGGACTGGACTCCGCTCCTCACTCACGAGAAAATGGCTTGTCACCGGGATGCCCAATCCCATGCTTTATGCAAATTAAATCAAAATAATTGCAAACAAAACTCCCCCTGGGGCTGTTGTTAGTTGGAGGCACTCGTTGTTTCGAGCAAGCCATGGATTGATGCTTGTTGGTGGAGGGGGAGTATAAACTTTACCATTCTGTTTGGGAACCGCCTATAATGTGTGTAGCATGGAAGATATCGCCATCTCTTGGTTGTTATGTTGACAATGAAAGTATGCCGCTCAAAATACTATTTATCTCTGCTTTAAAATCAAGCTCTCGCACCTCTACAAATCCCTGCTTCCCTCTGCGAAGGGCCTATCTATTTACTTTTATGTTGAGTCATCACCCTCTTATTAAAAAGCACCAGCTAGAGAGCACCGCTGTCATTTGCATTCAATACTATTAATTTATGTTGGGTATGACTATGACTGGATCTCTTTTACCATGAATTACAATGCTTAGTCAGTCCTTGATCTTTAAAGGTGCTCTGCATTTATGTTTTGCGGTCTCAGAAAGGGCTAGCGGGATACCATCTTGTTATATCATATCATGATTGTTTGAGAAATGTTGTCATCCGAGATTTATTATTATTGCTCGCTAGTTGATTATGCCATTGATATGAGTAAACATGAGACCTAAGTGTTATTGTGAATATGGTTAGTCATAATCTTTGCTGAAAACTTGAATGTTGGCTTTACATATTTACAACAACAAGAGCAAACAGAGTTTGTAAAAGTTTTTATTTATCACTTTCAGTTTATCAACTGAATTGCTTGAGGACAAGCAAAGGTTTAAGCTTGGGGGAGTTGATACGTCTCCGTCGTATCCACTTTTCCAAACACGTTTGCCCTTGTTTTGGACTCTAACTTGCATGATTTGGATGGAACTAACCCGGACTGACGCTGTTTTCAGCAGACTTTCCATGGTGTTATTTATGTGCAGAAACAAAAGTTCTCGGAATGACCTGAAACTCCACGGAGATTATTTTTGGAAATAATAAAAAATATTGGCGAAAGAATCAAGGCCAGGGGGCCCACCACCTGTCCACGAGGGTGGGGGCGCGCCTGCCCCCTGCCTCGTGGGCCCCCTGGAGCTCCACCGACCTCAACTCCAACTCCATATATTCGTTTTCAGGGAGAAAAAAATCAGAGAGAAGGATTCATCGCGTTTTACGATACGGAGCCACCGCCAAGCCCTAAAACCTCTCGGGAGGGCTGATCTGGAGTTCGTTCGGGGCTCCGGAGAGGGGAATCCGTCGCCGTCGTCATCATCAACCATCCTCCATCACCAATTTCATGATGCTCACCGCCGTGCGTGAGTAATTCCATCGTAGGCTTGCTGGACGGCGTTGGGTTGGATGAGATTTATGATGTAATCGAGTTAGTTTTGTTAGGGTTTGATCCCTAGTATCCTCTATGTGCTTAGATTGATGTTGCTGTGACTTTGCTATGCTTAATGCTTGTCACTAGGGCCCGAGTGCCATGATTTCAGATCTGAACCTATTATGTTTTCATGAATATATGTGAGTTCTTGATCCTATCTTGCAAGTCTATAGTCACCTACTATGTGTTATGATCCGGCAACCCCGAAGTGATAATACTCGGGACCACTCCCGGTGATGACCGTAGTTTGAGGAGTTCATGTATTCACTATGTGTTAATGCTTTGGTCCGGTACTCTATTAAAAGGAGGCCTTAATATCCCTTAGTTTCCGTTAGGACCCCGCTGCCACGGGAGGGTAGGACAAAAGATGTCATGCAAGTTCTTTTCCATAAGCACGTATGCCTATATTCGGAATACATGCCTACATTACATTGATGAATTGGAGCTAGTTCTGTGTCACCCTATGTTATGACTGTTACATGATGAACCACATCCGGCATAATTCTCCATCACCGATCCAATGCCTACGAGCTTTTCACATATTGTTCTTCGCTTATTTACTTTTCCGTTGCTACTGTTACAATCACTACAAAACCCAAAAATATTACTTTTGCTATCGTTAATGTTACTTCCATACTACTTTGCTACTAAATACTTTGCTGCAGATACTAAGTTATCCAGGTGTGGTTGAATTGACAACTCAACTGCTAATACTTGAGAATATTCTTTGGCTCCCCTTGTGTCGAATCAATAAATTTGGGTTGAATACTCTACCCTCGAAAACTGTTGTGATCCCCTATACTTGTGGGTTATCATTCACCCTCGGGGCTGAGGGTATGTACTAGTAGCTATGTGTTTGATCTCTCTCTCTCCCTCTCGTGTTCTTGATATGGCACGATCTTGATGTATCGCGAGCTTTGCTATTATAGTTGGATCTTATGATGTTTCTCCCCCTCTACTCTCTTGTAATGGATTGAGTTTTCCCTTTGAAGTTATCTTATCGGATTGAGTATTTAAGGATTTGTGAACACTTGATGTATGTCTTGCATGTGCTTATCTGTGGTGACAATGGGATATTCACGTGATCTACTTGATGTATGTTTTGGTGATCAACTTGCGGGTTCAGTGACCTTGGGAATCTATGCATAGGGGTTGGCACACGTTTTCGTCTTAACTCTCCGGTAGAAACTTTGGGGCACTCTTTGAAGTTCTTTGTGTTGGTTGAATAGATGAATCTGAGATTGTGTGATGCATATCGTATAATCATACCCGCGGATACTTGAGGTGACATTGGAGTATCTAGGTGACATTAGGGTTTTGGTTGATATGTGTCTTGAGGTGTTATTCTAGTACGAACTCTAGGATAGATCGAACGGAAAGAATAGCTTTGTGTTATTTTACTATGGACTCTTGAATAGATCGATCAGAACGAATAACTTTGAGGTGGTTTCGTACCCTACAATAATCTCTTCGTTTGTTCTCCACTATTAGTGACTTTGGAGTGACTCTTTGTTGCATGTTGAGGGATTGTTATATGATCCAATTATGTTATTATTGTTGAGAGAACTTGCACTAGTGAAACTACGAACCCTAGGCCTTGTTTCCTAGCATTGCAATACCGTTTACGCTCACTTTTATCACTTGCTACCTTGCTGTTTTTATATTTTCAGATTATAAATACTCATATCTATCATCCATATTGCACTTGTATCACCATCTCTTCGCCGAACTAGTGCACCTATACAATTTACCATTGTATTGGGTGTGTTGGGGACACAAGAGACTCTTTGTTATTTGGTTGCAGGGTTGTTTGAGAGAGACCATCTTCATCCTACGCCTCCCACGGATTGATAAAACTTAGGTCATCCACTTGAGGGAAATTTGCTACTGTCCTACAAACCTCTGCACTTGGAGGCCCAACAACGTCTACAAGAAGAAGGTTGTGTAGTAGACATCAAGCTCTTTTCTGGCGCCGTTGCCGGGGAGGTGAGTGCTTGAAGGTATATCTTTAGATCTTGCAATCGAATCTTTTAGTTTCTTGTTTTATCACTAGTTTAGTTTATAAAAAGGAAACTACAAAAAAATGGAATTGAGGGTACCTCATATGCTTCATCTTTTTAATATCTTTCGTGAAAATGATGGAAAGGAAAATTGTGCTCAAGTGCTAGAAGAAGAATGCATTAGAATGTTTGGCACTAAATCTTTGTATGACGAGCATGATTGCAATGTTGTTAGTATGAATTCCTTGAATATCCATGATGCTAGTGATATGCAAAGCCAAAAGCTTGGGGATGCTATGTTTGATGAAGATGATATTTTTAGTCCCCCAAGTTTTGATGAGAAAATTTATTATGATGAAAGCATGCCTCCTATTTATGATGATTATTGTGATGACACATATGCTATAAAGATTAATGATAATCATGAAACTTGTCAGCATGATTTTAATTTTCAATTGGATTATGCCTCACATGATAGTTATTTTGTTGAGTTTGCTCCCATTACTATTCATGAGAAGAAATTTGCTTATGTGGAGAGTAATAAAAATTCTATGCTTGTAGATCATGAAAAGAATGCTTTATGTGATGGTTATATTGTTGAATTCATTCATTATGCTACTGAAAATTATTATGAGGGAGGAATATATGCTTGTAGGCATTGCAATAATATCAAGTTTCCTCTCTATGTGTTGAAAATCTTGAAGTTGTGCTTGTTTTGCTTTCCTATGCAAGTTGATTCTTGTTCCCATAAGTTTCTTGCTCACAAAATCCCTACGCATAGGAAGTGGGTTAGACTGAAATGTGTTAGTAATATGCTTCATGATGCTCTCTTTATGTTTCAATTCTTATCTTTTATACGAGCATCATTGAAATCATCATGCCTAGCTAAAAAGGCATTAAAGAAAAGCGCTTGTTGGGAGACAACCCAATATTTACCTTTACTGTTTTTGTGTGTTCACATGATTATGCTACTGTAGTAATCATTTTTATCGCTTTTCTTTCAATAAAGTTCCAAGTAAGACCTTTAGGATAGCTTACGGTGATAGTTGTCTTGATCCTGCTGAAAATTAGAAACTTTTGCGCCCAGTAAATTAGTTTTGATAATTCACAGAAACGTGTTTTTGATCTGATTCTTTTTGCTCTGGATTCGTACACAAATTTCTCAGGTTTTCCTAATTTGGTAGAATTTTTGGAGTTACAGAAGTATGGAAAGTTACCAGATTACTACAGACTGTTCTGTTTTTGACAGATTATGTTTTTATGTGTTGTTTGCTTATTTTGATGAATTTATGAGTAGTTTCGGAGGGTATGAACCATAGAGAAGTTGGAATACAATAGATGTTACACCAATATGAATTTATAATGAGTTCACAACAGTACCTAAGTGGTGATTTATTTTCTTATACTAACGGAGCTTACGAGTTTTCTGTTAAGTTTTGTGTTGTGAAGTTTTCAAGTTTTGGGTAAAGACTCGATGGACTATGGAATAAGGAGTAGCAATAGCCTAAGCTTGGGGATGACCAAGGCACCCCAAGGTAAAATTCAAGGACAACCAAAAGCCTAAGCTTGGGGATGCCCCGGAAGGCATCCCCTCTTTCGTCTTCGTCTATCAGTAACTTTACTTAAGGCTATATTTTTATTCACCACATGATATGTGTTTTGCTTGTAGCGTCATTTTATTTTATTTAGTTTTGCTTGCTGTTTGAATAATATCCCAAGATTTGAAATTCTTAAATGTTAGAGAGTCTTCACATAGTTACATAATTATTCGACTACTCATTGATCTTCGCTTATATCTTTTGGAGTAGTTTGTCGTTTGCTCTAGTGCTTCACTTATATCTTTTAGAGAACGACGGTGGTTTTATTTTGAAGAAATAGATGAACTCTCATGCTTCACTTATATTATTTTGAGAGTTTTTAGAACAGCATGGTAATTTGCTTGGGTTATGAATTTAGTCCTAATATGATGGGTATCCAGGAGGGATATAATAAAAACTTTCATAATAAGTGCATTGAATACTAAGAGAAGTTTGATTCTTTATGATTGTTTTGAGATATGAAGATGGTGATATTAGAGTCGTGCTAGTTGAGTAATTGTGAAATTGATAAATACTTGTGTTGAGGTTTGCAAGTCCCGTAGCATGCATGTATGGTAACCGTTGTGTGACAAATTTGAAGCATGAGGTGTTTATTTGATTGCCTTCCTTATGAGTGGCGGTCGGGGACGAGCGATGGTCTTTTCCTACCAATCTATCCCACTAGGAGCATGCGCGTAGTGCTTGGTTTTGATGACTTGTAGATTTTTGCAATAAGTATGTGAGTTCTTTATGACTAATGTTGAGTGCATGGATTATACGCACTCTCACCTTTCCATCATTGCTAGCCTCTTCGGTACCATGCATTGCCCTTTCTCACCTCGAGAGTTGGTGCAAACTTCGCATAAGCCTCCTTATATCTTCCTCAAAACAGCCACCATACCTACCTATTATGGCATTTCCATAGCCATTCCAAGATATATTGCCATCCAACTTTCCACCATTCCGTTTATTATGACACGCTTCATCATTGTCATATTGCCTTGCATGATCATGTAGTTGACATCCTATTTGTGGCAAGGCCACCATTCATAAATTTTTTATACATGTCACTCTTGATTCATTGCCCATCCCGGTACACCGCCGGAGGCACTCATATAGAGTCATATTTTTTTCTAGTATCGAGTTGTAATCCTTGAGTTGTAAATAAATAGAAGTGTGATGATCATCATTTTTTGAGCATTGTCCCGTCTGAGGAAATAAAAAAAGGAAGCCCAAATAAAAAAAGAGAAGGCCCAAAAAATGAGAGAAAAAGAGAGAAGGGGCAATGCTACTATCCTTTTTCCACACTTGTGCTTCAAAGTAGCACCATGATCTTCATGATAGAGAGTCTCTTATTTTGTCACTTTCATATACTAGTGGGAATTTTCGTTATAGAACTTGGCTTGTATATTCCAACAATGGGCTTCCACAAATGCCCTAGGTCTTCGTGAGCAAGCAAGTTGGATGCACACCCACTTAGTTTCTTTTGTTGATCTTTCATACATTTATAGCTCTAGTGCATCTGTTGCATGGCAATCCCTACTCATTCACATTGATATCTATTGATGGGCATCTCCATAGCCCATTAATACGCCTAGTTGATGTGAGAGCATCTTCCTTTTTTGTCTTCTCCACAACCACCATTCTGTTCCACCTATAGTGCTATGTCCATGGCTCACGCTCATGTATTGCGTGAAAGTTGAAAAAGTTTGAGAATACTAAAGTATGAAACAATTTCTTGGCTTGTCATCGAGGTTGTGCATGATTTGAGCATTTTGTGTGACGAAGATGGAGCATGGCCAAACTATATGATTTTGTAGGGATGAGCTTTCTTTGGCTATGTTATTTTGAGAAGACATAATTGCTTGGTTAGTATGCTTGAAGTATTATTATTTTTATGTCAATATTAAACTTTTGTCTTGAATCTTTCGGATCTGAACATTCATGCCACAATAAAGAAAATTACATTGATAATTATGTTAGGTAGCATTCCACATCAAAAATTCTGTTTTTATCATTTACCTACTCGAGGACGAGCAGGAATTAAGCTTGGGGATGTTGATACGTCTCCAACGTATCTATAATTTTTTATGTATTCATGCCATGTTTATAATATTTCTACATGATTTTGGTATGATTTGGTTCGAACTATCCCGGACTGACGCTGTTTTCAGCAGAACTACCGTGGTGTTGTTTTTGTGCAGAAATAAAAGTTCTCGGAATGCGCTGAAAATCAACGGCGATTTTTTCTGGAAAATATAAAAAATACCGGAACGAAGAGTTACCGGAGGGGAGTCCCATGGGCCCCACGAGGGTGGAGGGCGTGCCCCCTGCCTCGTGGACTCTCTATGGGGCCCCCTAACTTGTTCTCGACGCCAACCTCTCCTATAAATCCCCAAACTTCTAGAACTTAACCTAGATCGGGAGTTCCGCCGCCGCAAGCCTGTAGCCACGAAAAAACAATCGGGGCCCTGTTCCGGCACCCTGCCATAGGGGGAATCCCTCACCGGTGGCCATTCATCATCCTGGCGCTCTCCATGACGAGGAGGGAGTAGTTCACCCTCAGGGCTGAGGGTATGTACCAGTAGCTATGTGTTTGATCTCTCTCTCTCTCGTGTTCTTGATATGGCACAATCTTGATGTATCGCGAGCTTTGCTATTATAGTTGGATCTTATGATGTTTCTCCCCCTCTACTCTCTTGTAATGGATTGAGTTTTCCCTTTGAAGTTATCTTATCGGATTGAGTCTTTAAGGATTTGAGAACACTTGATGTATGTCTTGCATGTGCTTACCTGTGGTGACAATGGGATATTCACGTGATCTACTTGATGTATGTTTTGGTGATCAACTTGCGGGTTCAGTGACCTTGTGAACTTATGCATAGGGGTTGGCACACGTTTTCATCTTGACTCTCCGGTAGAGACTTTGGGGCACTCTTTGAAGTACTTTGTGTTGGTTTGAATAGATGAATCTGAGATTGTGTGATGCATATCGTATAATCATACCCACGGATACTTGAGGTGACATTGGAGTATCTAGGTGACATTAGGGTTTTGGTTGATTTGTGTCTTAAGGTGTTATTCTAGTACGAACTCTAGGATAGTTCGAACACAAAGAATAGCTTCATGTTATTTTACTACGGACTCTTGAATAGATCGATCAGAAAGGATAACTTTGAGGTGGTTTCATACCCTACAATAATCTCTTCGTTTGTTCTCCGCTATTAGTGACTTTGGAGTGACTCTTTGTTGCATGTTGAGGGATTGTTATATGATCCAATTATGTTATTATTGTTGAGAGAACTTGCACTAGTGAAAGTATGAACCCTAGGCCTTGTTTCCTAGCATTGCAATACCGTTTGTGCTCACTTTTATCATTAGTTACCTTGCTGTTTTTATATTTTCAGATTACAAAAACCTATATCTACCATCCATATTGCACTTGTACCACCATCTCTTCGCCGAACTAGTGCACCTATACAATTTACCATTGTATTGGGTGTGTTGGGGACACAAGAGACTCTTTGTTATTTGGTTGCAGGGCTGTTTGAGAGAGACCATCTTCATCCTACGCCTCCCACGGATTGATAAACCTTAGGTCATCCACTTGAGGGAAATTTGCTACTGTCCTACAAACCTCTGCACTTGGAGGCCCAACAACGTCTATAAGAAGAAGGTTGTGTAGTAGACATCAATAGTAACACTACTATCAGTGTCCATCTTCCTCTTGAAGATCCATTTATTCTCTATGGCTTGCCGATCATGGGGCAAGTCAACCAAAGTCCATACTTTGTTCTCATACATGGATCCTATCTCAAATTTCATGGCCTCAAGCCATTTTGCGGAATTTGGGCTCATCATCGCTTCCTCATAGTTTGTAGGTTCATCGTGGTCTGGTAACATGACTTCCAGAACAGGATTACCGTACCACTCTGGTGCGGAACGTGCTCTGGTTGACCTACGAGGTTCGGTAGTAACTTGATCTGAAGTTTCATGATCATTATCATTAGCTTCCTCTCTTGTTGGTATAGGCATCATGGGAACGGTTTTCTATGATGAGCTACTTTCCAATTCGAGAGAAGGTACAATTACCTCATCAAGTTCTACTTTCCTCCCACTCACTTCTTTCGAGAGAAACTCCTTCTCTAGAAAGGATCCATTATTAGATAAAAATATCTTGCCTTCGGATCTGTGATAGAAGGTGTACCCAACAGTTTCTTTTGGGTATCCTATGAAGACGCACTTCTCCGATCTGGATTCGAGCTTATTAGGCTAAAGCTTTTTCACATAAGCATCGCAACCCCAAACTTTAAGAAACGACAACTTAGGTTTCTTGCCAAACCATAGTTCATACGGTGTCGCTCAACGGATTTAGATGGCACCCTATTTAACGTGAATGCAGCTGTCTCTAATGCATAACCCCAAAATGATAGTGGTAAATCAGTAAGAGACATCATAGATCGCACCATATCTAATAAAGTACGGTTACGACGTTCGGACACACCATTACGCTGTGGTGTTCCAGGTGGTGTGAGTTGTGAAACTATTCCACATTGTTTTAAATGAAGGCCAAACTCGTAACTCAAATATTCGCCTCCGCGATCAGATCGTAGAAACTTTATTTTCTTGTTACGATGATTCTCCACTTCACTCTGAAATTCTTTGAACTTTTCAAATGTTTCAGACTTGTGTTTCATTAAGTAGATATACCCATGTCTGCTTAAATCATCTGTGTAGGTTAGAAAATAACAATACCCACCGCGAGCCTCAACACTCATCGGACCACATACATCGGTATGTATTATTTCCAATAAGTCAGTGGCTCACTCCATTGTTCTGGAGAATGGAGTCTTAGTCATCTTGCCCATGAGGCATGGTTTGCAAGCATCAAATGATTCGTAATCAAGTGATTCCAAAAGTACATCCGCATGGAGTTTCTTCATGCGGTTTACACCCAATATGACCTAAACGATAGTGCCACAAATATGTTGCACTATCATTATCAACTTTGCATCTTTTAGCATCAATATTATGAATATGTGTATCATTACGATCGAGATTCAATAAACCATTAACATTGGGTGTATGACCATAGAAGGTTTTATTCATGTAAATAGAACAACAATTATTCTCTGACTGAAATGAATAACCGTATTGCAATAAACATGATCAAATCATATTTATGCTCAACGCAAACACCAAATAACATTTATTTAGGTTCAACACTAATCCCGAAGGTAGAGGGAGTGTGCGATGGTGATCTTATCAACCTTGGAATCACTTCCAACACACATCATCACCTTGCCCTTAACTAGTCTCTGTTCATTTTGCAACTCCTGTTTTGAGTTACTAATCCTAGCAACTGAACTGGTAACAAATACCCAGGGGTTACTATGAACACTAGTAAAGTACACATCAATAACATGTATATCAAATATACCTTTCTTCACTTTGCCATCCTTCTTATCCGCCAAGTATCTAGGGCAGTTCCACTTCCAGTGACCATTTCCTTTGCAGTAGAAGCACTCAGTTCAGGCTTGGGTCTAGCTTTGGGCTTCTTCATGGGAGTGGCAACTTGCTTGCCATTCTTCTTGAAGTTCCCTTTCGTTCCCTTGCCCTCTTTCTTGAAACTAGTGGTCTTGTTAATCATCAACACTTGATGCTCTTTCTTGATTTCTACCTTCGTCAATTTTAGCATCACGAAGAGCTCGCAATCGTTTTCGTCATCCCTTGCATATTATAGTTCATCACGAAGTTCCAGTAACTTGGTGATAGTGACTAGAAAACTCTGTCAATCACTATCTTATCTAGAAGATTAACTCCCACTTGATTCAAGCGATTGTAGTACTCGGACATTCTGAGCACATGCTCACTGGTTGAGCTATTCTCCTCCATCTTGTAGGCAAAGTATTTGTCAGAGGTCTCATACCTCTCGACACGGGCATGAGACTGAAATATCATTTTCAGCTCTTGGAACATCTCATATGCTCCATGGCGTTCAAAACATTTTTGAGGTCCCGGTTCTAAGCCGTAAAGCATGGTGCACTAAACTATCAATTAGTCATCATACCGAGCTTGTCAAACATTCATAACGTCTGAATCTGCTCCTGCAATAGGTCTATCAGCTAGCGGTGCATCAAGGACATAATTCTTCTGTGCAGCAATGATGATAATCCTCAGATCACGGACCCAGTCCGCATCATTGCTACTATCATCTTTCAACTTAGTTTTCTCTAGGAACATATCAAAAATATATAGGAGATATATATCGCGAGCTATTGATCTACAACATAGATATGCAAATACAATCAGGACTAAGTTCATGATAAATTAATTTCAATTAATCAAATTACTTAAGAACTCCCACTTAGATAGACATCCCTCAAGTCATCTAAATGATACGTGATCCAAATCAACTAAATCATGTCCGGTCATCACGTGAGATGGAGTAGTCATCAATGGTGAACATCTCTATGTTGATCATATCTACTATATGATTCACGTTCGACCTTTCGGTCTCCATTGTTCCGAGGCCATGTCTGTACATGCTAGGCTCATCAAGTTTAACCCGAGTATTCCGCATGTGCAAAACTGTCTTGCACCCGTTGTATGTGAACATAGAGCCTATCACACCTGATCATCACGTGGTGTCTCAGCACGAAGAACTGTCGCAACGGTGCATACTCAGGGAGAACACTTATACCTTGAAATTTAGTTAAGGGATCATCTTATAATGCTACCGCCGTACTAAGAAAAATAAGATGCATAAAAGATAAACATCACATGCAATCAAAATATGTGACATGATATGGCCATCATCATCTTGTGCCTTTGATCTCCATCTCCAAAGCACCGTCATGATCTCCATCGTCACCGGCTCGACACCTTGATATCCATCATAGTGTCATGGTCATCTGGCCAACTATTGCTTCTACAACTATCGCTAATGCATAGTCATAAAGTAAAGTAATTACATGGTGTTTGCATTTCATACAATAAGGTGACAACCATAAGGCTCCTGCCAGTTGCCGATAACTTTCACAAAACATGATCATCTCATACATTAACGTATATCACATCATGTCTTAACCATATCACATCACAACATGCCTGCAAAAACAAGTTAGACGTCCTCTACTTTGTTGTTGCAAGTTTTTTACGTGGCTGCTACGGGTTTCTAGTAAGAATCGTTCTTACCTACGCATCAAAACCACAACGGTGATTTATCAAGTTTGTTGTTTTAACCTTCAACAAGGACCGACCGTAGTCAAATTTGATTCAACTAAAGTTGGAGAAACAGATACCCGCCAGCCAACTTTATGCAAAACAAGTTGCATGTCTATCGGTGGAACCAGTCTCATGAACGTGGTCATGTAAGGTTGGTCCAGGCCGCCCACAACTCTTTGTGTTCTACTCGTGCATATCATCTACGCATAGACCTGGCTCGGATGCCACTGTTGGGAAACGTAGCATGCAATTTCAAAAAAATTCCTACGCTCACGCAAGATCTATCTAGGAGATACATAGCAACGAGAGGGGTAGAGTGTGTCCATGTACCCTCGTAGACCGAAAGCGGAAGCGTTTGTTAACGCGGTTGATGTAGTCGAAATTCTTTTCGTTCCGACCGATCAAGCACCGAACATACGGCACCTCCGAGTTCTGCACACGTTCAGCTCGATGATGTCCCTTGAACTCTTGATCCAGCAAAGTGTCGAGGGAGAGTTCCATCAGCACGACGGTGTGGTGACGGTTATGGTGAAGTAATCCGCGTAGGGCTTCGCCTAAGCACTACGTGAATATGACCGGAGGCGTAAACTGTGGAGGGGGGCGCCACACACGGCTACCAATTGTGGTGTATGTTATAGCGGTGCCCCCCTCATATATATAGGTTGGAGGGGAGGAGAGGCAGCCAAGGGGGTGCCCCAAGTAGGAGGAATCCTACTTGGGCACCTCCCAATTCAGCCTCCCCCCTTTCCTATTCCTATTCAGAGTAGGAAGGGAAGAGGGGGAAGGAGGAATCCTATTCCCTTTTTCCTTTCCTCCTTCCCCTTTCCTTCTCCAATTTGGCCAACCCATATGGGAGGGGCGCACCAGCCCCTTTGTGGCTGGTGTGTTTCCCCTCTTGGCCCATAAGGCCCATATAGTTTGCCGGGGGTAGCCCGGAACCCCTTCCGGTGACCCGATATATACCCGGTAACCCCAAAACACTTCTGGTGTCCGAATACTATTGTCCTATATATGAATCTTTACCTCTCGACCATTTTGAGACTCCTTGTCATGTCTGTGATCTCATCCGGGACTCCGAACAACATTCGGTCACCAAATCACATAACACATATAATACAAATCGTCATCGAAGGTTAAGCGTGCGGACCCAATGGGTTACCTATCCGGCCAATAACCAATATAGGAACCTGGATGCTCATATTGGCTCCCACATATTCTACGAAGATCTTTATTGGTCGAACCGTTATGACAACATACGTTATTCCCTTTGTCATCGGTATGTTACTTGCCTGAGATTCGATCGTCGGTATCTTGATACCTAATTCAATCTCCTTACCGACAAGTCTCTTTACTCGTTCCGTAATGCATCATCCTATAACTAACTCATTAGTTACATTACTTGCAAGGCTTTTTATGATGTGCATTACCAAGAGGGCCCTGAGATACCTCTCCGATACTCGGAGTGACAAATCCTAATCTCGATCTATGCCAACACAACAAATACCTTCGGAGATACCTGTAGAGCATCTTTATAATCACCCAGTTACGTTGTTACGTTTGATGGCACACAAGGTATTCCTCCGGTATCCTGGAGTTGCATAATATCATAGTCAAAGGAATATGTATAAGTCACGAAGAAAGCAATAGCAATAAAACTTAACGATCATTATGCTAAGCTAACGGATGGGTCTTGTCCATCACATCATTCTCCTAATGACGTGATCCCGTTCATCAAATGACAACACATGTCTATGGTTAGGAAACTTAACCATCTTTGATTAACGAGCTAGTCTAGTAGAAGCTTACTAGGGACACTGTGTTTTGTCTATGTATCCACACATGTATCAAGTTTCCGGTTAATACAATTCTAGCATGAATAATAAACATATACCATGATATAAGGAAATATAAAATAACAACTTTATTATTGCCTCTAGGGCATATTTCCTTCATTAACATAGTTACTTAAGTGTTCCATTATAGTTTCATATGACTAGTGTTGATGGTAAAGATTTCCTTCCTTAAGTACACTCTTCTTTCTCACTTTGTTGTGCCAAACCAGCGAGGAGACTAATTTAGAAAGGTGCATGTGTACACGATGTTCGCGATGGTAGAATTTTCCTTCCTCAAGTAAACTCTTCCTTAATTATCTATTGCACACGATGCTCATGCCACCTATGTCTCGCTAGGTCCTGAAATTTTTGTTCACCATCAACTTCTTTTGAAACGCCATCATATATCGTGCATTTATGCGGAGGAGATGGAGCAGCGGCGCATGTGGGGGGATGAGGGATGAAGAGACCATGCAAAAGACGATAGAAATAGAGAGAGTAGGGTTTTCTTTGGTAGCGCCTGAAACCAAGGCCTGCAGGCCAGAGATGGGCCTACATGGTAGTGACACGTCTATGGAAGATGGCCTTAATGAGTGACCAGTCGATCTCCCTTGTAGGTTTATAGAGACGACCATTCCAAAAATAGATTCTCATCTAGGTCCCACCAGCTACCAAGCTACAGTATCGGTCCCTCTTTCTAGAGCTCTTTCAAGAAGTTGATGCATTGTTTTTCCCTATGTCGCTCATCCCTAAGGCGTATATCCAAACCAGGATAGCAACTGCTTTGGTGAATAGTGATGGAAATGGAGGATGAGAAAAATGACAATTTACAGCTTGGTTTGCTTCACTACATTGGATGTTTTGGCACTCGGATATACGATGCATACAGAAAGGAAAAAACATGTGATGTCTAGTATGATGCTTCATATAAGTAGTCGTGAAATATGGCCTTACTCTTTGCATTAATCATTGTAATATTCCAAGTACAATAGGGGGAAATATTATAGTTTCAATGGATAGGCACTACTACCAAGTGGCTTAGCACATACTGAAATACTACAATATCTAACAAGTACCAATCACATGGTTCTTAAAGAAACAAGGGTTTTCTAAAAAATAAAAAAGTACACCATCTTTCACTATCTCTCACTCAATAAGCACATGTAGTACTAGTCGATTATAGGACTTAAAATGTAAATAGGATCATCCCACGAAAAAGGTCACTATGATCAAATGCTAAAAGAGTGTTTCTTCTTTTATACTTGCATGTAATTTCCTTTTTAATTAATATCCTTGTTGAATCATCAATAGTTCAATTGTTAATAATCTTTGTGGTTTGAAATTGCTTGTCAATGGCAGTGACAGCAAACTTATTTGGCATTTTTTTTCATGTTCAAGTGCAAATGCAAACCCCCTTCTTTCAGCAAGTTTCTTTCTCAAAACCAACTACAGTTATATGCATGTCGTGGCCGTGATGAGTTGAAGAAAGAATAAATATGAAGAATTCAGTGACCTAGTGATGCAGCTGCATAACCCAACCAATTTCATTGATGTGTTAATGGGTTCCATGCACTCAAGAAGTACATGCAGTACAAGGACATAGCACTAAAACATGGCTTCAAGTCCGGATTCAAAGTCTCATTATCTCGAAATAAAATATCAAAATTGCCCCGACTACCTATGAAGGAATCACCAGTTGCTTTTGCATTGCAACATGAAGTTACTTCAGTTAATGATATGTTGTCTATTGTTCATTCTTCGTCTGAGCACAGTATCATAGAGCACATGCAATGTGAATGCCTCATGTAGATACTGATCTTTGCGTGTATTAATCTCATCTATTTTCTGATCACCATGATGAATATTTTAGAGCTTTAATAACTTAGAATAGTCCCTTGTTGGTGTTTCATTGTAGAGTACCCATATATGATCCTCTAAGCAGACTGGGTAGTCGAAGCTCTGCACTTTTATGACCAAATGTTTAGATGTAATCCACTACATCTAAATTTGAATTTGAAGCATTTTTTCTTTGAGGAGGCTCTGCCCTTGTAGTTTATGTCACTCATGAGTGTGTGGAACTGTTGTGTACATAAATGAAATGAGTTGGGCTATGCGGCCGCATTGCTAGATTGAATCGGAATGGCTCCGCATGTGTATCTGCATATGTTCACTCTTGTTTTTTGAAGCCTTCATAATTCATTGTACTCTTCTTTAAAAAAATATTCTGCATGTGTAGTTTGCAATGTGAATGCCTCTTATGCATATTGTTGCTTTCTTGGTATTAATGCCATCTTTTTTATGATCCCCATGATGACTATTTGGAGCTTTAATAACCAAGAATATGTCCTTGTTAGACGAGTCACAGTGGAGAGTAACTTATACTAGTAACATACACGCTATCCTAGACTATGTTATTACCTCCATAGTGGGTAGTAACATATGTGTAGTGTCATGCAAAGATTCATTTATTCGGTTATAGACTCATTTTGCCTTGGTATGTGTGATGTTACTCATAGAATAAGTAACTAACTAAGTTATTCAATTTACCTCTATCTTCATTAACTCATTGCCACATAGGCAAGTTTGTTGCGTTGGATCCGATGTTACTCTTGAAGTTACTCCCACTCTGGCCAATCTTAGTGTTTTGTTATAGATTACACATATATTACCCCGTGAGCATACTGAGCGCGCGAACCTCTACACTTTTAGTAGTAGTAGTAGTACTAGTAATTTATAGTACGTGCACTGAATAAACTCCGTGCTCGACTAAATAAACCGTGAGTCCAAAAGCAGCAACCCCCTGCGATCCCAAATCTCATTATTCCAATCCAATCACTCCTCCCCTAGCTCTCACGCTCACTCCTCTCCGACAGCGATGTGATGGAGAGGCCTTCTGCTGCTGTTGTACCGCACTGCACCGACCGACAGGGTTGCCTTGATCCCTTCCTTCACTCTTGGTAAGCGACACCACCTTCCTCGTTTTCCACGCCTTGATCGGCTGGATTTGCGCAAGGGTTCACGTCGCTCTTCCCTCGCCGTGACATTAAGGAATCATGGCCCAAATCACTCATCCTATTTGTCTTGTTCGCCGTCGGTTCGATTGCCAGCGGCGGTGGCCCCTTGGCTGATCTACTCAGTTTCCGATGCCACACACTACCCACCCATCCATGCCCTGTTGGTTTATAGAGGCGACCATTCTAGAAACAGAGTCTCTTCTTGGTTCCACTAACTACCAGGCTACATGATTTGTTGCTCCATCTAGAGGTCTATGAAGAAGTTGATGCATTCTTTTTCCGTATGTCGCTCATCCCTAAGGAATATATCCAAACCAGGATGGCAATTGCTTTGGTGAATAGAGATGGAAATGGAAGATGAGAAAAATGACAATTTACAGCATTCTATGCTTCACTACATGGAATGTTTCAGCACTCTGATATACAATGTGTATAGAAAGGAAACCATGCTATGTCTAGTATGATACTTCATATATGTAGGCGTGAGATACGGCCTTACTCTTTGCATCAACCATTGTAATATTCCTAGTACAATAGTGGGGAAATAATGCAGTTTCAATGGATATGTACTACTATCAAGTGGCTTGGTATAGATTGAAATCTTGCAATATCTAACAAGTACCAAGCACATGGTTCTTAAGAAAACAAGGGTTTCTGAAAAATAAACAAGTACATCATCTTTCAGTATCTCATACTCAATAAGCACATGTATTACTAGTCGCTTATAGGACTTCAAATGTAAATAGGATCCTCTCACGAAAAAAGGTCACCATGGTCAAAATGCTAAAAGACTGTTTCTTCTATTGTACTTGCATGCAATTTCCTTTTTGATGTCCTTGTCAAATCATCAATAGTTCTATCGTGAATCATCTTTTTGGTTTAAAATTGCTTGTGAATGGTGGTGACGGCAGATTCATTTGGCATTTTTTCATGTTCAAGTGCAAATGCAAACACCCTTCTTTCACCATGTTTTTTTTCTCAAAAGTAACTACAGTTATATGCATGTCATGGTTGTCATCCGTTGAAGGAAGAACGAAGATGAAGAATTCAGTGAGCTAGTGTTGCAGCTGCATAACCCAATCGATTTCATTGATCCTGCAATGTGAATTCCTAATGTACATATTGCTCCTTGCTTGGTATTAATCTCATCTATTTTATGATCACCATGGTGAATATTTAGAACTTTAATAACTGAGAATAGGTCCTTGTTAGTGCTTCATTGTAGACTACCCATATATGATCCTATGAGCAGACCGAGTACTCGAAGCTCTGCACTTCTATGTCCAAATGTCCGATGTAATCCACTACATCCGAATTTGAATTTGAAGCGTACTTTGTTTTCTTTCAAAAGGCTCAGTCCTTGTAGTTTATGTCACTCATGAGTGTGTGGAGCTGTTGTTTTTACATAAATGGAACGAGCTGGGCTATGCAGATGCATCATTGGGTTGAATCAGAACGGTTCTACATGCGTATCTGCATAGGTTCATTGCGGTCTTGTTTTTCGAAAGGTTTCATAATTCATTATACTCTTCTTTTTTGAAATATATTGCATGTGTAGTCTGCGATGTGAATGCCTCTTCTGCACATTGCTCCTTGCTTGGTATTAGCCCCATATTTTTTTGTGATCACCATGATGAAAATTTTACGCACGATTCTGTAGCGAGGATTTATAAATTATGCGAGGATTTATGAGGAAATCCCTATATGATGCTCGCTGCGTCAAAATGTCGACCAAATGCATAGGATCGAGTGCACTGGGCCGGCCTATCTGTTCGTTCGGTTTTAGGAACTTCTGGCAGGTTCCTGTCTGGGTTTTATTGGTCTTGGGAACCTTCTAGAAGGTTCTCCCATCCGATCTTTCCTGTTTTTCTATTTCTTATTCTGTTTTTTCCTGTTTCTTTTTCTTGTTTCTGTTTTAAGTTTTTTTTCAAAAACTTTAAATTTCAAAAAAAAAATCAAATTTTCAAACGACTTGTTTTTTTCAAAATATTTTCATTTCAAAAAATGTTCAAAAATTTCTATTTTTCGCATTTCGAAACAATAAAATTGAAATTTTCTTGTCATTTTTTTCAAAAAAGTTTATGATTTTCAATTCTTTCTTCTAGATTTAAAAATGCACCAGTTTTATCAATTTGTGTTCAAACTTTTTGAAAATGTTCGCGTTTCCATATTTTTCCGACTTTCAGAAAATGTTCTTCTTCTTTTTGAATTTTTTTAAACAATTAAAAAATGTTTGAAATTTTTCTAAAATTGTTCTTTGTTTTCCAAATTGTTCATGTTTTAAAATTTTGTTTGTATTTTCAAATAATGTTAAATTTGCCAAAAATTGTTCATGTTTTAAAAAACTTTTTGGGATTTCAAGATTGTTCACCTTTCTGATTTTTTTCTGAAAAATGTTCAGAACTAAAAATGTTCTCAAAACTGAAAAAATCTTCTCATTTTAAAAAATGTTTGGGAGTTCAAAAACTGTTTTGCACTTTTGAAAAGTTGTTCTCAATTCAAAAAATGTTCCTGATATCAAATTTTGTTCTCAAATTCAAAAGAATGTTCGCATTTTAGAAAATGTTTGTGATTTTTTGAAAATCTTAAAAATTCATGCTTTTGTTGAAAAGTTTGTTCGAGTTGTTCATATAATTGTCAGATTTTGAAACATTACTCGCTTTTCAAAAAATTCCAAGAAAAGATTAAAAGAACCCCAAAAATGCCCTGATTGTGCATTTACCTTTGTTCTTAAACTTATGCACTCCCCTTTAGTCCTGAATGCTTGTTAGGTCGACCGGTTTAGCTAGTCTCCTTGTGATCAATAGGTCTATGGTTCGAATCCTTGCTAGGACACGTTGTTTTCTCTTTTTAGACAATCAAATCGTTGCGTTGCATGATCGCTACACCAAGGGTTGGCCCAGTCGGGTGTCTCTGCGTGCGTCCGGTCGCTATTTGACACAGAATGCGTCACGTAGGAGCTCCCGGTTTATGAATTATGCGATTATGAATTTGGTGTCTCTGTGTGCGTCAAATAGGAGCTCCCGATTTATGAATTATGCGATTATGAATTAGTAGGGTTTGCTTCGGTAGCGGCTGAAGCCAAGGCCTACAGGCTAGAGATGGGCCTAGTGGTGGAGCCTGGGGGATGAGCAGGGGCCTGGCCCCACCCCCACCCCCACCCCCACCCGCCAGGCCCCTGCCCATTCCCCAAAGTTATCAATCCAGTCCAATGGGAGATGACTTGCTTCAGAATTGCATGATAATCTGCACCAAAAGGGAATTACCCACCAACTAAGTTATGGTCTGCAAAATTATTGATATTTTTTGATCATATTGGAAATAGTCAAGGTAGAATTAAGATAATAGAATTGTAACTAGATTCTAGTTGCGCCAAAGCGACAAATTTTTTTGGTTGCATTGGACATTAATTTCCCAAGTTGGCTCGCCCCCATACTCGAATCCTGGCTCCGCCCCTGGATGGGCCTGCATGGTAGTGCCAAAGATTGCCTCAACGAGTGACCAGTCGATCTGCCTTGTAGGTTTATAGAGACGATCATGCTGAAACAGATGCTCATCTAGGTCCCACCAGCTGCCAAGCTACAATATTGGTCCCTCTTTCTAGAGCTCTTTCAAGAAGTTGATGCATTGTTTTCCCCTATGTCGCTCATCCCTAAGGCATGTATCCAAACCAGGATAGAATTGCTTTGGTGAACAGAGATGGAAATGGATGATGAGAAAAATGACAATTTACAGCTTGGTTTGCTTCACTGGATGTTTTGGCACTCGGATATACGATGTATACAGAAAGGAAAAACATGTGATGTTTAGTATGATGCTTCATATAAGTAGTCATGAAATATGGCCTTACTTTTTGCGTTAACCATTGTAATATTCCAAGTACAATAGTGGGGAAATATTGTAGTTTCAATGGATAGGCACTACTACCAAGTGGGTTGGCACAGACTGAAATACTACAATATCTAACAAGTACCAATCACATGGTTCTTAAAAAAACAAGGGTTTTCTAAAAAAAAAAGTACACCATCTTTCAGTATCTCTCACTCAATAAGCACATGTAGTACTAGTCGATTATATAGGACTTAAAATGTAAATAGGATCATCCCACGTAAAAATGACACTATGATAAAATGCTAAAAGAGTGTTTCTTCTTTTATACTTGCATGTAATTTCCTTTTTAAGAGCATCTCCAATGGCAACCCGCAAAAAACCTCCCGTGGACAGGGGGACCAGTCCGTGGACACGGATGCGGGAGGCAGCCAGCCAACGCTAGACGCATATATTTTCACAACTCAAACCAACCGGACGAAATTCGTGCAAACACAACCAGATTTCATGCAAACATGACGGATTTCATATAAAAAGCTGAATTTTCATATAAACATGACGAATTTTAGTACATTTACATCAACAGTGCTAGTCCGGCTCTGAAGGTATAATTAATACCTTTTTGCGAGGAAAGGTATAATTAATACCTAATCTAAATCGCCGCATGCGGATCCCTTTGTCTTCCTCATGTCCGGCAGCCTGCTCACCAGACTGTCGGGAGCCCGGGAGATATATGCTTCAGTGCGAAGGGCAGCTCACTTCCCTGCCACTCATCAGAGTGAAACCCCCGACTGATGCTTCAGCCGGAGGGGAAGGCGGTGCCTTCGCTTCCGTGAAGCCCATGTAGGATCGACGGAGGTCCTCAAAAGAGAAGAACCGGGCAAAAAAGACGGCTGTGTACACCGGTGTAGCCTAGGCGGTGGCCTTCATGGGACCCAAGCGGCGGCGTACTCTCGTGTTCTACTTCTCCTCAATGATCGTGGCGGACGCGGAGCTGCCGGCCACCGACTTGTCGCTCTCTGCGGACCAGGCTTCTGCCTTTGCCTGCATGACACGGTCGCAGGCATAGGAGGCACGGTCGCATGCATGAGAGGCGGGGTCGCACACACGGAAGGCACAGTCGTCGACGACAGCGATGATGCCCGTGCCGCTATGCTCCCCGCCATGCCGGCGTCGAGCAACTGGCCACTCTTCATCGAGTGGGCCTAGAGCAGCGAGTTGCTGAATCACGCGGCGGCTTGGGCGGCAACTTGCTCCATCGGGTGAGGTGCGGGAGGTGGAGCAGCGAGCTACCTCGCTCGTATCCGACGGGCTCGGCGGGCCACCCAGCCGGCTTCTATGCCGGAGAACTGCTCTTCGGAAGCCATGAGAAGAGTTGTGGAGGAGGAGATTGGGGGAGCGTCAGAGGGGTGTGGTTCTTTCCCGGCGTCTGCCCTCGTTTAAATAGAGGGCGAACGATAGGAGCTCAGCCGACGTTGCGTTTAATCCGCCCGGCTCATGATTGGACGTGTTGCCGGAGTAGGTTTCTCGGCTTCCACACGGGGTTAATGGGGGCGTATGAATGCGGTGAGGAGGCGTGTTCAACTGGGCGTGCAGCGGGCGGCGCCCTCGGCTGGCGGGCCGCTTCAATGGCGGAGACAGTGAGAGGTCGCGTTCGCCTTGAGCCGTCTTCAATGTGGAGCGACGCGCTCTATAGTGGCATGAATGCGGGCAGCTGGCGTCGAGCGGGAGCGCGCGCGGGAGGGCGAATTTTTTTTGGTGGGCCAGGGTGGTCATAAGCGGGCTTAGGAGCGGTCTGGACTCCTGCAAACCTCCCCTGTTTTGTGTCCAGTTTGCAGGAGAAATCGCGTCCGGACTGCTCCACGGACCGATACAGGTCGGCTTTGGATGACTTCTGCGGTCCCGACGGTTGCGGGAGGTCTACGGGTCCGCCTTGGAGATGCCATAATATCCTTGTCGGTATCAATAGCTATATTGTGAATCATCTTTGTGGTTTGAAATTGCTTGTGAATAGCGGTGACAACAGACTTATTTGGCATATTGTCATGTTCAAGTACAAATACATACACGCTTCTTTCACCAAGTTTTTTTTTCTCAAAACCAACTACAGGTATGTGCATGTCATGGCCGTCATCAGTTGAAGGAAGAACAAAGATGAAGAATTCAGTGAGCTAGTGATGCAGCTGCTTAACCCAACTGATTTCGTTGATGTGTCATTGAGTTACATGCACTCAACAGGGACATGTAGTACAAGGACATAGCATTCATAAACAAAACATGGCTTCAAGTCCGGATTCAAAGTCTCATTGTCTTGAAAGAAAATGTCAAAATCGCCTCGACTATCTATGAAAGATTCAGCAGTTGCTTTTGCATTGCAACATGAATTTATTTTAGTTTCCGATATGTTGTCTACCGTTCATTCTTCGTCTGAACACAATATCATAGAGCGCATGCGATGTGAATGCCTCGTGTGCATATTGCTCCTTGCTTGTTGTTAATCTCATCATTTGTATGATCATCGTTTTTTTAGAAAAGGAGGATATACCCCGGTCTCTGCATCCGGACGATGCATGTAGCCATATTATTAATTATTCACAAAAACCATACAGGGTGATACATCAATAAGCCTGAAGCCACCATCTTGGCAACACCGTTGCTACTCCTATCCCCTTGATGAAGGTGTGCCGAATGTCCGGGCCTAATACCAAACAAACATTGCATCAAAGCCTAACATCTAAAGCCGGGTGTCCCATCCAAGACACTACCTGGATTGGGTCCCACACCGGTCTGGCACACTCATAGTGAGCACCGCACGCTGCAAGGGCCGTCACCTCCATCATCCTTCAGTCCATCCTCAGAGCAGAACTGAAGCACCAACCTTGCCAGGCCTATCTGCCATCAACGCCACCATGACGCCAGACAGCTTCCTCCTCCTGCACGAGTCCATCTCCGCGCATCAGACGCCGAGTCTCCACAGCACCACGCCGCCGAGATCTGCCACCATCAATGTGTAAGATGAAGCACCGCTCCACCACAGTCGCCGTCCTCTAGTCCCTCGAGCCCGTGTGCACCTCCAAGAATGACGCCCCCAGGGGGAAACGACACCAGAGAGCCGCCGTCATCCGATCTACTGATCTAGGGTTTTCCCCGGAGGTAGCAGAGAGTGGCCTTGAACTTCTCCACGACGATGCCTTCAGGAAGGAAACGACGCACACAACGTCGCCATCGCCGGCCTTGGCAATAGCCAATAGCAGGTTTTCACCCAGATCTGATCGAAGACCTCCATCTCTCGTGCACGGGTCGCCGCCATCCTTGCAGGGATCTGGATGATCCCGCTTGCCAGATCTCAGCAAGGAGAAGCCCCCCCCCACCGAGACCCCGCCGGCCGAGCAGGGAAGGCCGAGACCGCGCCCACAGGATCAGATCCGCGATGGATCCATGCCCGCCGCCGCCCCGGAGTTAGCCCCGCGCGCAGCCGCCACCGCCTGCCGAGGCTCGCCGCCGCGTGCCCCTCGCCCCGCCACCGCTCGCCGAGGCCTGCCACCTCGCGCCAAACCGCGAGCGCCGCAGGACACCGCCGCCTGCCGCCTAGATCCGCCGCCCGTGGAGGAAGGGGAGTCGGGAGAGGGAGTCCCCGCCGCCGCCGCCGTCTGCCACGCGGGTTTCACCCAGCGGCGTCACCCGGCGGCGGCACGAGGAGGGGAGAAGGAGAGGGCGGCGGCGGTGCCTAGGGTTGGAGAGCCCCCGAGTCGCCCGGGGCGAGGGCGACGCGAGGGAGAGATTGTCACCGAAATCACCGTGATGAATATTTAGAGCTTTAGTAACTTAGAACATGTCCTTGTTAGTGTCTTATTGTAGAGTACCCATATATGATCCTCTAAGCGGGCCGAGTACCCGAAGCTCTACGCTTTTATGTCCAAATGTCCGGATGTAATCCACTACATCCGAAATTGAATTTGAAGCATAATTTTTTCTTTCTTTCAAAAGGCTGAGTGCTTGTAGTTTATGTCACTCATGAGTGTGTGGAACTATTGTTCACATAAATGGAACGAGCTGGGCTATGCAGCTGCATCTTTGGGTTGAATCACAACGGTTTTGCATAGGTTAATTGTACTCTTGTTTTTTCGAAAGGTTTCATAATTCATTGTACTCTTGTTTTTTTTAATAATATATTCTGCATGTGTAGTTTGCAATGTGAATGCCTATTGTGCATATTGCTCCTTGCTTGGTATTATTCCCATTTTTTTATGATCACCTTGCTGAATATTTATTTATGCATGATTATGTAGCGAGGATTGATGAATTATGCGTACCTCTTAGCTTACTACTGGCTTGGGTTGGTGGTGGGGTTGATTTTTGCTGCGTGTGTGGTGGTGGGTGACTTGGAGTACACTGACCTAAAAACGCTTTGCTAGCAGCAGTATACTCTTTGCAGTATGTGCATTATCTTTTGCGTATTCAGATTGCGTCACCCTCTGACCTTTTATTTCCCAATCCTGCCTGTGCCTGGTGCGACGAATGTGGACACCATTTTCCATCGCACCAACCGCAATGCGGCCGGCTTCACTTTTGTCAGCTTCGCAGTCAGACCGGCCGCCCGCACGGCTCTCTGGCAGCCTCGCGTGGTGGTTCATTTCAGAGTTTGATCCTGAAATTTGGTACGTACGTATTGCGCACGTCTGTGTAGAAAGTGGAGCGTGCTTCGTGGAATCATGCATTGTTTGGCACTTGATGAAACACCGCAAAAATTGCGGTACCAGAAACCCAAATTCCGTAGTACGCACCGCAATTTGCTACTACCCCGCAAAGGGTAGCTACCTATGCAGCGTGGCAGCAGGAGCGATCCCTGGATCCGCAGCCCATGCACGCTCGTCGCCAGTCTCCATGTGCCGATCTATCCAACGAAAACCGTCGTGAGAGCACGTGCAGCACTTCGAGCGAGCGAGCGAGCGACCTCGTCGTGGCTTCTGTTTTCGTCCTTTCCGGATCGGATCTCGGCTGATTGACTGATTGATTTCCGTGTAACGGCAGCGTGCGTGTCGCCACACCGCATGGTATCGCCGATGGGATACGTGCAGAGCACCGGAAAGGAAATGAAAGGAAAGGGGATGGAGCCACCAACCCAGCCAGACAGACCCGGAATTCCGTGCCCTGCCCCCCGCCTGCTCGACTCGACTGAATAAACCCCGACCCCAAAAGCAGCAGCCCCGCGATTCCGAATCCATTTTTCCAATCCAGTCACCACTCGCTCGCTCCTCCTCCTCTCCGACGGCGAGGAGACGGAGAGGCCTCGGCAGGGTTGCGGTGATCTCTTCTCCTTCTCGCGGTAAGCGACGCCGCCTTCCTCGTTTCTCACGCCGTGATCGGACGGATTTGCCGACGGTTCGTGCCGCCCTTCCCTCGCCGTGGCATTGACGAATCGTGGCCCCGCCCGTTCGTCGTCCCCGTGCTGTTCGCTGCCGGTCCGTTTGCCGGCGGCGGTGGCCCGCTGATCCACTCCAGTTCCCGATGCCACGCGCTACCCATCCCTGCGTCCGTGGTTCCACTAGGTTCTTCTGGAGCGCGTAGTACTCGGTCCGGGTTGATCCTATGCGACGGCTTAGTTCTCGGGCAGAGGCTTATTTTCTAAGATTTTAGGGGGTTCTAATGAACCAAACTGTGCCCCGCCCTGATAGATTCAAGCCTTCTCTGTTTTGTTTTGTTTTTCAGTTAGATATACAGACCCTTTAACTGCGTATGCAGGGATAAAGATTTATTGCGCTATTAATTACTGCATCTGTTTGCGATTCGAACGTCTAACGATCAATCAACTAAAAAAATAGCTCCATGACTTATCAACCTGTGAGATCATCGTGTTGCTCACGCCAATTATTATCTACAGTATCTTTTACTCACAGTTCTATCCAAATACATTACGTATGTGATCAAGCAATTATCCTGAAAACAAATATGATCCCAGATCCTGCTCACAGTCACTCCCTACATCCCAAAATATAAGATCATTTTTGACACTATGATATTGTTGAAAATGATCTTGCATTTTGGGATGGAGGGAGTATATCCTGGTACATTACATATGATCAAGCAACTATTATGCTCTCAAATCCTGCTCACATGGATCAAAGAAAAGAATGAATCATGATTGAATACAGGATACTGTAATTTGATTGCATTGTATTCAGCAGATGGGGGACATTGCCAAGGACTTGACAGCCGGAACCGTCGGAGGGATCGCCAATCTGGTTGTTGGGCACCCATTTGACACCATCAAGGTCAAGCTCCAGAGCCAGCCCAGCCCTGCTCCAGGCCAGCTTCCTAAGTATGCCGGCGCCTTTGATGCTGTCAAGCAAACGGTTGCGGCCGAAGGGCCCAGGGGACTGTACAAGGGGATGGGGGCTCCTCTTGCTACTGTTGCAGCCTTCAACGCTCTTCTGTTCACTGTGAGGGGCCAGATGGAGACTCTCTTGAGGTCAGAGCCCGGGGCTCCATTGACGATAAAGCAGCAGGTCGTCGCTGGTGCTGGTGCTGGGCTTGCGGTCTCCTTCCTGGCATGCCCAACAGAGCTGATCAAGTGCAGGTACCAAAGTTGCACCGTGCCAATTTTCGTTTAATGTACTTTCATCATCTGATCTAATCTCCACATCATTTGATGAAGTTTGGAGGTTTTGTAGGTGAGATTATAATTTATACGATATAGTCATGATATTCATCATTCTCTGAAGTTGCCCTTTTCTGCACACACTAGATGTCATTCATGTTGCGCTAAAGTCATGATATTCATTTTTCTCTGAAGTTGCCCTTTTCTGCATTCACTAGATGTCATTCATGCTATGTACTTCCTTGCCATGCATTCCATTGTACTGTATCAAAGTTCAGCGTGTTTATCTTGCATTATGTCAACGCATTGCCACTATGGGCCAATGAACAACTCCCTCCGTCCAGAATGACTTGCCGCAGAAATGAATGTATCTAGCCGTATTTTTAGTTGTAGATACATCCATTTCTGCGACAAGTAATTCGTGATAAAGGGAGTATAGGGTTATGGAAAGAAAGCACCTGACTCTGATCAGTTCAATTTCATATATAGGCATTGGCGCCTGTATAACCAAATGGCAATAGGGTGCATAGCTGAAAAACTGAACCGTGTCTCTAGTCAGTAGGAAGTCAATGAAAGAAAGTCCCTGGCAATTGACGTTTGGGTCTACAGTATGCATTCCTCTGTATCACAGTTTATCTGACTTCCCCCCACCATGTGATTCATTGCTGCAGTCCGTTGCTTCTGTCAATTCTAGGGTCACTGAAAAATCCTCTGAAGGATTCATTTCCTAGTGCTCTTAAGGCAAATGCAATAAGACTGCATAGCTAAAAAAACTGATTTATGTGTCTGTCAACTACAAACAATCTCTGTACCTTATTAGCATTTGGATTATCCCCTTTGCAAACTCATCTTGGATAGAGCTGTTGCAGTTCTGCACTTGATTTTGTTTGGCTGGCAATGGGCGCATCCAAAGAATGTATATAGTCGTTTTTGTATTTTCATATGTGTTATTGAAGAAGAGAGGTCTAAGACATAAGACTGCATAGCTAAAAAAAGCTGAATTATGTGTCGATTAACTACAAACAAACTCTGTACCTTATTTGTGTTGTGATTATACCTTTGCAAAACTCATCTTGGATAGATGATGACTTACACTACATTTGGGAGTGATGGAGTGCTGCACTTGATTTTGTTTGACTGGCGCGCATCCAAAGAGTATATATAGTCCTTTTTTTTTGTATTTTCATATGTGTTATTGAAGAGAGGTGCAAGACATACCATACTACAGCTGCTGAGTTATTTGCTGGTATGCAGGTTGCAGGCCCAGAGCTCTTTAGCTGAAGCAGGTGCTGTCTCCGGCGTGGCGCTACCCAAAGGGCCAATGGATGTGGCGAGGCATGTCATGAGGGACGCTGGCATCAAAGGTCTGTTCAAGGGCATTGTCCCAACAATGGGCCGTGAGATCCCCGGCAACGCCATAATGTTCGGCGTGTACGAGGCCGTCAAGCAGTACATGGCTGGTGGTCGGGACACTTCAGGCCTCGGCCAGGGCTCTCTCATCCTCGCCGGGGGCCTCGCCGGAGGAGCCCTGTGGCTCACGGTGTACCCAACCGACGTCGTGAAGAGCGTGATCCAGGTGGACGACTACAAGAAGCCGAGGTACTCGGGGTCGATCGACGCGCTCAAGAAGATCGTCGCGGCCGACGGGGTCAAGGGCCTGTACAAGGGGTTCGGCCCCGCCATGGCACGCAGTGTCCCGGCAAACGCCGCCACCTTCGTGGCCTACGAGATCACGCGGTCGGCCATGGGCTGACTGGCCCAAGGTGCCGGCGCCGCCCTCTCTTCTCCGACGCGGCTGAAGCGGCGTTACACGGAGCAACTGAGAGAGAATTCAGGACCATGGCAAACAAAAGCAAAGAAAGGAAATTAACCATTCTTCTTTGCTGCGGCATTGTTTCCGAGAACCTTGCAATGACTGGCAGCAATGGCAGAATCATTGGTGATAATAAAGGTTGAGCTTTACATGTGCTGTGCATGTGTGTTATGTGTGGAGTGAGCGAGTGTAGTAGTTGGTGATTTGGCTTGTGGTAATGGTTGGCTGGGAGTGGATTGGCCATCCGACGGCGATCCAGTGGTGAGGGAGCGATTGTCTGACGGCGATGTGGGTGCGCCTTTGTGGTTTGTTGGGTTGCAGCGTCTGGTGAGGGGGTGGGTGGGTGGTTCTGGGCTTGCTTGGCATCTGAACCACCTCACCCTTCTTCCTGGCCTGTATTTTTTTGCTGCTGGGTAGTGGTGTGTTCTCTTCTCATCTTTCTTCTTTGTGGAGGGGCGGATTGAGTGCAGCTCCATTTCGCCTCGGAGTCAAAGGTAATTCTCTTCCGTTTTGTCCTGTGAATGCCCGCTCTTCATGTTCATGTGCAGACCGTGGATAGTTGGGTGGGGTTGCAGTTCTTCAGATTCATCGGATGCGATGATCTTTTTAAGTTCTTGCTGAATGTGCCTTGTGATTCTTGAGGCACAGACAAAATCCAAAGCTTTGGTGATCTAGTTGAGACAGGCTGTCCTGTTGCATTGCTGTGCTGACTGCGTATGTGTCAGGATTGCGATGATACGGTTGAAACTTGTCGCGCGTCTGTGGTTTATATATTCTCGGTATTTTTTTTAATGATCATTAGGGGAGAGTGCCCACCTGAATTTCATTTAAAAGTGCCAAAGCCAGAGTTTGACAGCAGTTTTTGGGGGACAGGGGATACAGATAAGTATATTTTTTTCAGTTACTTACACGGAGTAGTTTAGTGTCGTGCTTCTGTGGTTTCGCTCTCGCCAGTGGTTTTGGCATAGAGATTTGTGGCGATGCTGCAAGGCTGCCAGGATGGCGCTGCTGGTCTTTGTGGTTTGACAGGATCTTTTCCCGTCAAACAGTATCGTATCGTATAGGATGCGAACATTGACAGGCTGTTGATGCTCGATTTTCATGCCTTATTATCTCCAAACTTAAACAAATCAGCAAAGCAAAGCATTGAGGAAACTAACCGGGATCCGTCCCAATCCAAACTGTTGTGGGAGCAGATGGGGGACGTGGCCAAGGACCTGGCCGCCGGCACGGTGGGCGGCGCGGCGCAGCTGGTCGTCGGCCACCCGTTCGACACCATCAAGGTGAAGCTGCAGAGCCAGCCCACGCCGCCGCCCGGCCAGCCGCCCAAGTTCGCCGGCGCCATGGACGCCGTCAAGCAGACCATCTCGGCCGAGGGCCCCCGGGGCCTCTACAAGGGCATGGGCGCCCCGCTCGCCACCGTCGCCGCCTTCAACGCCGTGCTCTTCACCGTCCGGGGCCAGATGGAGGCCCTGCTGCGCTCCGAGCCCGGCGCCGCGCTCACCGTCGGCCAGCAGGTCGTCGCCGGCGCTGGGGCCGGCGTCGCCGTCTCCTTCCTCGCCTGCCCCACCGAGCTCATCAAGTGCAGGCTGCAGGCGCAGAGCGCGCTGGCCACAGCCGCTCCTGCCGCCGCCGCCGCAGCCGCTCCCGCGGGCGGCGCGGCTGCCACCGTCACCGCCACGGCCAATGCTGCCGCGGTCAAGTACGGCGGGCCGCTGGACGTGGCGAGGCACGTGCTGCGGTCGGAGGGCGGCGTGCGGGGCCTCTTCAAGGGCCTGGTCCCCACAATGGCGCGCGAGATCCCCGGCAACGCGCTCATGTTCGGCGTCTACGAGGCCACGAAGCAGTTCATTGCCGGCGGGCAGGACACGTCGGAGCTGGGCAGGGGCTCCCTGATCCTCGCCGGCGGGGTCGCGGGGGCGGCGTTCTGGGGGTCCGTGTACCCGACCGACGTGGTGAAGAGCAAGCTCCAGGTGGACGACTTCAAGAACCCAAAGTACTCGGGCTCCATGGACGCGTTCAAGAAGATCCTCGCCGCCGACGGGGCCAGGGGTCTGTACAGGGGGTTCGGGCCGGCCATGGCCCGCAGCGTCCCGGCCAACGGCGCCTGCTTCCTCGCCTACGAGGTGACCAGGTCCCTGCTCTAGGCGGCCAGCGGGCTGCCTTGTTTCTACACATGGATCGCCATTCTTAACTTCGTTCTTGTTCCTCCACTCTGATGATTCAGTTATCGTCGTCCGGACAGTCCTGTCTCTGTAACAGAAAACCAAGCCATGTGTGTGAATCGAACGAAATTTCATTCCTTTTCTTTTTGCGAGAAGGCCAAGGTCATATATTAAAATTAGGAACCCTCTAGCTCGCAACCGTTCGCGAGCTAGGGGTGGCATTTGCAAACTGCCGGGTGACAGTCTTAGTGTTTTTGGATGGCAATTTTTGCACAAAAGCATGGCATTTTGTTTATTTTGGCGCAGTTTTCATCCAGAAACTGCCACCGTCAAATCTTAATTGTGTGGCGTCTGGGACGTTGTTCCTAGCAACCGTTAGTCAGGTAACATTGCCGTAAAATTATTTGACCTTTAAAAAGAAGACCCTAATATCTGGCTGACAGATGCCATGGGAGGTGGTCCTGACGAACGATTCATTTGCCCTGCAAACTAAATCATTCGCTGGGGCAAAAAAAAAAAAAACAACGAACCCCTCCCTCTCCACGACAATAGTTAAGACATCCAGTTGGGCCAAAAAAAAACGTTTTCCTGACACACTACAAAACTAAAAAATTGCTACTTGGACCTCATTTCAAATGGCTAAAAAACAAACAGAAAAAATACATAGCAGCATACTGTTTTGATAGAAATGCCATGACAAACGCAAAATTGTTTGAAAACTCTCATACAGAAAAACTTAGAACACATGAAATTTACAACATGGCATGCCCTAGATGATAAAAATTGGCATGCCATGCTAATTTATGAACTATAAAATTGGCATGGCTGTGAAACAGACATACCAGTGGAATAGACATAGGAAACAACATTTTTTTCATAAATTGACATGCTAGCTACTATGGCTATGCTCTAAGAACATCTAATGGGGACATGCTAGCTACCTAGGAATAGACATAAAATTACCATGGGAAGATGTCGAAAAAAACATTCATTCAAAAGTGACATAGGACTAGACTTGTTGGAAAAAGTTTAACATAAGTCCAGAATCATATATATCAAAAATGAGAAAACTAGTTATAAGTGAAAAGAAAATTGTCCATGATCTTATTATTAAAATTGCCATGCTCTCAAGAATATAAAAATGACATGCTACCTAAATTAAAACTGTCATGGTCTACTTAATAAAATGCCATGGTCTACTTATTAAATTTTTCATGCTCTAAATAAAAATAAAAAATTCCATGCTATCTTGGCATGGTCTACTTAATAAAAATTCCATTGTCAAAATATTTAAATTGCCATGCTATAAAGAAATGAAATTCCATGCTACATAATTTGAATATGCCAAGATCTACTGAATAAAAATGACATGGTCTAATTACTAAAGTTGCTATGATAGGTAGAAAAATCCATAATCTAATTAAATAAAATTGCCATGAACGAAAGAGTAATTATTCCATGCTACCTAAATTGAAACTGACATGGTGTCCTTAATAAAAGTGCCATGGTATATTACCTAAAATGCCAAATGTACCTACAGTAAAATTGCACAAGGCAAAACATTAGGAACAAATTGTTCTCTAAAAAATGCCACGCTCTAAAGAATGTTTCAAACATTGTCGTGTGAAAATATTTCAAAAAACATTCATACTATCTTCAATAAAAAAGAAGATGGGCAAAAAGAAGATATATACACTTTGACATGTGAAGAAACCCCCTCAATAAACAGTGCCATGAAAAAAAGGTTGTCATGATATAAAGAATAATTTTTGCCATGGTTACATGAATTGAAAATCGCCATGGTCTAATTTGAAAGAAAAAATCCATCCTCTAACTAATAAGGATGCCATGGTACCTAAAAAATAAAACTAACATGTTCTCAGTAGTGAACATGCCATGGTCTCATTATTGAAAATGCCATGGTGCCTATATAAAATTTGCACATGGAAAAAAAGCATGAGTCAAAACATATATATGATGTTTTGTTTTTGTGGAACAACAATTATATGATGTTGTGGTGATTATCTACAGAATTGCCACGAGAAATCTAGTTGGATTGTGAACAATTCAATAAATTCATACAAAAAATGTCATGCGGTCGTTTAAAAAAATTCATACTACTCTCCCATGGGAAAAAGAGATGTATACATTTTACCATACAGAAAGTTGTCATCACAAAAATTATGAAACTACCCGCGGAAATAAAGTAAGATTTATTGGCATGTCAACAAAAAAACAGGATTTAGAGACATGGTAATATATAGTTGAGTTGACATGGCCCCATATTTTGAGTTTCCATCATAACATATCACGTACAAAAAATTCCTGTGTGACCACAAATTTTTTTTTTGGTAAAATGCCATCATACTATAAGAAAACATATCACTTATATACTACAAGAAACCAATTCTACAAATTGCCATAGGGATAAAAAATACCATGAAAAAAATTTAAACTTATTACCATGGCGACCATCATACTATGAGAAACGTACCACTTATATACTATAAGAAAACAATTCTACAAAAATTGCCATGAGGGTAAAAAATAACATGGAAAACAATTAAAACTTATTCTGCAACATATTAAAGGTTCTCTCCCAATCGCAACATATGATTTACAAAAAAATGTCGTGTGACCACAACCAAAATTTTGTAAAAATGCCATCATACTATAAGAAACATATCACTTATATTGTGAGAAACAAAACCTGTAAATTGCCATGGGGTAAAAAATCCATGACAAAAAAGTAAACTTATTGGCATGGCAAATAGTTGGGTTCTCATATTAGCTAAAAAATGCAATTCAAATAATAATTATAAGAAGAAGGCAATTTTCATGGGTGAAACCAAACAATATGGCAACTTCATAATAACACTCCTTGGTAAAACTCTTAACATGGCAATTTTGACATTGTATTGCCTGTGGCAATTTCTACATCACTTGTTTTAATTCTACATGGAAATCTCTTTATAGTTCCCAGCATTTTATGTTCAAGCGTGACCATGTTTATATGCAAAACATGGCCATTTCCACAATCCCCACAAACCTACTCCCGTATCGCTACACGAAGAATGAAAATCAAACGGCAAAAATTAGAGAGAAGGGCGCGGGTGCAGGGAGAAAAGAGGGAGGGTGTCAACCTTAAATAGCGTCGGCATTGTCGCCGACCTCCCGCTCGCATCAATCCCATCCCAAATCGAGTGCATCCTCCCAGTGCACGCCGCCACCTCGCCGCCTTGCTCCAGCCCCGCACAGGTCTCGTCCTCCGAAGAGGCAACAGAACTTCGCCATCGTCGGTGGAGTAGGTGGTGGTTTACGTGGCTAGAGTGGAAGGTGTTGTTTGTGCCTCATGCTACTTGTGATAGGTGTTGGAATTCCTCAATGAGGAAGGGTGATGTAGTATAGTAGCAGATAGTATTTCCCCCAGTTAAGAACCAAGGTTTATCGAACCAATAAGAGACACTACACAAACAAGATAAGTGATACCTGCACATGCTTGCACCCAACAAAGGCAAAAGGGTTGTCAATTCCCTTGTTCTCGCCAATTGCAAGGATTAAATCTAATATTGGTAGATACATAAAATAAAATTAAAATACAATAAAAACAACGAGCAATTTTAGGGTTTTAGTAAATATGGAAAATGGACATGGGGAGCATAGGTACACTAGAGGCATCTCTCTCATGCGCATAGCAACAGTGGGTAAACAAATTACTGTTGGACAATTGACAAAATAGCACATAGTTATGATGATTCTTCATGGCATGATCGAATATAGGTATTACGTCTGCGACATGTAGACCGTATAGTCTTGCTGCACCTACTACTATTACTCCATCCCAAGATCGTAATCCAGCAATGCATCTCAAAGTATTAAGTTCATGACAACAAAGCAACGCTTTAAGCAAGATGACACAATTTAGACAAAGTAAGACCAAGCAATATGTTCGAAGCCCACCGTTTTATCCTTAGTAGCAACAATACATACGTGTCTTGCAACTTCTCCTGTCACAGAGTAAGGACACCACAAGATTGAACATACTACCAAACACCTCTTCTCCTAAACACTGGTACAACGAGGTGCTATACAAACAGTTTTCAATCCCTTTCCGTGACGGAGTTTTAAACCGTCGCCTGGCTTGTGTGTGCGATAAGGGGGTCCTTCCCACACGACACAGAAACCGTCAGGAATAGGCCCTCCAGTCACACACCTGGGCAAAATGAGCTCGTGTGCGATCGAGCTAGCCATCGCATACAATATATAGGCCCAACTGTTTCCGTTTGTATGTACATCCCACACGGTGAATCCCAGAGAAACGTTTCCATTCGTATGTATATTCCACACAGTGAATCCCAGCCAAACGTTTCTGTTCGTAGGTGCATCCCACACAGTGAATCCCAAACAAACGTTTTCATTCGTCTGCACATCCCACACAGTGAATTCCAGACAAACATTTCCATTCGTACCTACATCACACACAGTTTTCTGTATAGCCTCGTCTATCACAGGTGTAACAATCACACACGTTCTGCCTCCGTTAACCGTTTGCTTTATTCAAGTATATCACACACGATTCAATGAAGAAAACTGTATGGCATTGGGCTATCCATCACATACGCTTTTACTGCAGAACCGTTTGTAAAGTTCCATGACCCATTTAGCAGGTTTATTAGTTTACCATTAATAATTCTAGTATTAAGCAAATTCACATTTCATATCGAACAGCTGTTTGCCAATTTCATATCGGGCACATAAATATATTTTAACATCACAGTACGATAGCTACATGAAAACATCACGATGCATCATATAGCTAGTTCACCTTCAAAAACACAATATTATAACAATATATTCATTTCCCTAATCGACGGATGCATGACCGGCCAAGTTCGTCTTCTCCACCTGTGCTTTCAGTTCAGTAAGAACCTGTTTTTCACTGACCAACTGAGAAAGTGCCTCCTCCTTCGCCAATACCATCTTAGAAAAGTCTAATTAAAAAATCTGAGCTCATTCTCCATCTTCCTCCATTTTTCTTGTATCTTGAAATATTCTTCAGCGTTGACAACACTTTCTCTGAGCCTATCTCTGTTATCTTCCTCATACATGCTCTAGAGCTTTGCTAGGCACATCTTCAAATACCGTGGCCACTCTTGATCAACCCACTCCAGGTAAGAACACTTTTGTTCATACTATAATATTTAAAACTAAATTAGTAACAATTGTAGGGAAAATGAGTTTCTAACAACATAGAAAATCACCACAAACATATTTTGAAAAACTGAAGAAACATGTTAATTATGACATATCCTCTCTAACAGATCAATGTGCAAATGAATTAACTGCTACTGAGACAACAACCAAATTAAGAAACATGACAAGCTATAATTAACTGCAACAATGCTACAAGTTCTTATTCATGTACTATAAATAACAAACTGAACATTTTATGAGGAAGCTAAATATAACTGCAACAGCATGGCGACAGTGTTTGGATGCCATCAAATTGATACTAACACGTGTGTACATGCACAAATTTAGTAACATAGAACTAATAGCACTAAGGCCTTCCACTATGTATGCCAAAACCAGTGTCAAAACAATTGTTGCTACATTTGACACCGGTGCCCTGCACTGCCGAGCCGATGCTAGAGGAACAATTCCGGGGACCGGACTCCGGAGCACCTAGTTGCTCCGATTCCCAGTTCCTTCATGCCATAAACTTTTAGTGTTTTACTGCTTGGCTGCTCGGATGTGTGGAGCAAAGTTGGCTGCACAAAATGCTGAAGCGGTGCCAAATAATTTTCTCAGGGCACCGCTGATGAGATGGCAACATTTTTAGATACTAAGTAGAAATGGTGACACTGTCTTAATCACATCTAGAATAACATAGCAAAGTGACAGTGTCTGAATCACATCTAACAAATGATTTGTAACAACGAAAGTGGGGCTAACCTTCTCTGCACATGCCAGAATCTTCCTCCCACTATCCACAGATTCAAACGCAACAAACTTCGCGCATGAAGATTGATGGTGACAACGAGCATGCAGACCTTCAGCCACCCCGCTCCATTCATTGCAAGTGATGGTCCTAGGGAGCTACAAGAGGAAGAAATGACTCAAATAGGCCGTCGGGTTAAAATCCTTTATTCCAAATCATAACCCGAGAGAGAGGAGAGAGGCATACCCGACTGGTGAAAGAGTCGTCTTCGGAGGAGGAACCATTGGAGAGGTCATTGAAGAAGACCATGGCAACCGCGGCGGTCGAATGCGAGACGATGAGAGCGAGGAAGCAAGCGAGGAAGCGGCTATAGCTTGGGAAGGAAAGATGGAGGAAACAGGGGAAATGTGACTTGTGGTCAGGAGAAAAAGGGGTGGGAAGTGGGAGAGTTAGATGTTTCGGTGGTAGGCCAAAAATTTCGAAAGGTGGAGGGAAACTTTGCGCCCGGTGCCGCCGGACACCATTCACTTTGAACAAATGTGTGCATCACAAACGATTCTTTTGCTTTACACGCATGCGATGAGTTTGATCATTGAAATTTTGGTGGAAATTTCCTTGGGTACTGTGATCATGCACGTCACTGGATAATTTAACATCGCTTGCTAATTTGGGTACACAAAAGAGCCTACAACACACATACCACACTTACTGAATTGAGCAATTTTAGTAATTAAACAAAGCCAGTTGACCTAAACATTACTCTAACAAAAGACTAGAATTATAAACAAAGGCTAAGTACACATAATTTTAACAAAGCAACCGACACGTTGCCCTATGCCTTGCTGGTGTAAGATGAGATGTCGATGACATGTCCTGGTGACATGCCGCCGTTGGTGGACTCTGCATCCCCCAGGCTGAAGTCGACCGCGTTGCCATCGTCGTCCTCGTCCTCGGCGCCGCCCTCAAGGTTGTAGTACTCGTAGTAGTGGTTGTCCCAGAGCTCGCGTTGCTACTCCACGGCCAATTCCTCGACGGACAGGCTCTTCTCTACCTCCTCCTCAGCCACGCGCAACTCCTCCTCCCGGCGCTCCTCGATATACATCACCTCCTGCATCTCCCGCTCCTGCTTAGCGATCTCATTTGGAAGCAAGTGCTCCGTGGCCTCCACCACCTTTTTAGACATGGGCTGCATGCTGGATTCTGAGGAGGCCTGGAATATCTTGGCATGGCGTCCTCGATCTTGGCGTGGATGGCCTCGACCCGGGCCAGGGCGACATCAACGACACAGACGGCTGCTCGAGCGCTCTTGGCGTTTGCAGCCATCGTGACAACAGCTGTTGCAGCTGTCTTGGCTGGTGCAGCTGCCCTGTCGGCTGCCGCGGATGCCATCTCCATGGATGCGGCCATGCTCAATGCGGATGTGGCCGCGCTCTCGGCGGAGGTGGAGGCGCTCGGGGAAGACGTAGCCACCATACGTGCCCTCATGAAGCGTCTCCACGGCGTCATTCTTTGCAAGAAGGGGTTGGGGAATGGGGATCGGGGATTCGTGGATTCGAGGGAGACCGGCACTTGAGTAGAAGAAGCCGGTGAAGCTTATGAAGGCCGACATAAATAGACCCACGAATTTTCATCGCAAACGTTCCTATAACAAACTGTGTGTGATGTAGTTGATTTTTTGCATTAGCTGTGAAAGACGAATTTGGAGTACAGTGGCAATGGATGGTGTTTTAAATGTACGAGATAATTTTGTATCATTAACATGCACTTATACAACTGTCATGTTAAATTTGGAAATTACAAGGGTTCAGTTGACCTTGTTAAGATATTAAGTGAGTTTCTAGCCATTTAATGATCGTAATTCAAATTTGAACTTCATGTACATGCAACGGCAAACCATCATGGGTTGGAAAATCATATTTGCGTACTTGTGTGCAAGTTAATTCCATGTGCAGTGAATTGAAAGGAATTTTCAAACATATTGGTGTCACGGCTTGGACACAAACATTGAGTACCATGGCTTTTAAATTCCAAAAAATTCAGAAATGATCAGAAATACATGAAACCTTGCTTGACGTAATGGCATGAAACCAAGATGATGTGGTAAAAAAAATTGGTCTGTTTGACGAAAGTTTGGACACACACCCCTCACAAAACCTGAGCATCTCACTAGAAGGCTCGTGGTTCTGAGAGGGAACAATGCATGTTTGATGACGAACCGGTGGTAGCTTCCTGTTATGGCCTTCAAACTTTGTGTACCGTTAACGTGCACTAATACAACTGTCATGTTAAAATTTGAAAAATTTCAGGGTTCATTTGACCTTTTTAAGACATGTAAGTGTTTATATAGCCATTTAATGACCGTAATTCTAATTTGAACTACATGTACACGCAAAATCTAATCATAACAGTTTAAAAAATCATATTTGTGTACCTTTCTGCGAGTTAATTTCATGTGCAATAAATTGGAAGGAATTTTCAAACATATTGTTGTCACGGCTTGGACACAAGCATTGACTGCCATGGCTTTTAAATTCCAAAAAATCCAAAAATGATCAGAAATACATGAAGCCTTGCTTGACATAATGACATGGCGCCAAGATGTTGTGGTAAAAAAATTGGCCAGTTTGACGAAAGTTTGGACGCACACTCCTCACAAACCGGAGCATCTCACTAGAAGACTCGTGGTTCCGAGAGGGAACAATGCATGTTTGATGATGAACCAGTGGTAGCTTCCGCTTATGGCCTTCAAACTTTTTCTACCGTTAACATGCGCTAATATAAATGTCATGTTAAAAATTGGAAATTTCCAGGGGTCATTTGACCTTTTAGGACATTTAAGTGATTTTCTAGCCATTTAATGACCGTAATTCAAATTTGAACTACATGTACATGCAATAGCTAATCATAACGGTTTGAAAAATCATATTGATGTCCTCGTGTGTGAATTAATGTCATGTGCAATAAATTGGAAGGAATTTTAAAACATATTGGTGCCACGCCTTGGACAGAAACATCGAGTGACATAGCTTTTAAATTCCCAAAAATTCAAAAATGATCGGAAATACATGGAACCTTGCTTGATGTAATGGAATGGCACCAAGATGCCGTGGTAAAAAAATTGGCATGTTCGACGAAAGTTTGGGCACACACCCCTCACAAACCGGAGCAACTCACGAGAAGGTTCGTGGTTCCAAGAGGGAACAATGCATGTTTGATGACGAACCGGCGATAGCTTCCTCGTATGGCCTCAAAACTTTTTCTACTGTTAACATGCACTAATACAATTGTCATGTTAAATTTTGAAAATTTTCAGGGGTCATTTGACCTTTTAAAGACATTTAAGTGATTTTCTAGCCATTTAATGACCGTAATTCAAATTTGAATTACATGTACATGCAACAAATAACCATTATGGTTTAGAAAATCATAGTTGTGTCCTCGTCTGCGAGTTAATGCCCTGTGCAGTAAATCGGAAGGAATTTACAAACATATTGGTGTCACGACTTGGACAGAAACATCAAGTGATATGGCTTTTAAGTTCTCAAAAATTCAAAAATGATCAGAAATACATGGAACCTTGCTTGATGTAATGGCATGGCACCAAGATGCCGTGGTAAAAAAATTGGCCTGTCCGACAAAATTTTGGACACACACCCCTCACAAACCGGAGCATCTCACGAGAAGGCTCGTGGTTCCGTGAGGGAACAATGCATGTTTGATGACGAACTGGCGGTAGTTTCCTCGTATGGGCTCGAAACTTCTTCTACCATTAACATGCACTAATACAACTGTCATGTTAAAATTTAGAAATTTTTAGGGGACATTTGACCTTTTTAAGACAGTTAAGTGATTTTCTAACCATTTAATGGTCGTAATTCAAATTGAACCACATGTACATGCAACAACAAACCATCACGGGTTGAAAAAATCATTTATGTATTACATTACATTATACAATAATATCATGGTAACACAAAATAAGTATTCGTGCCTTATATGTGGAAAGAAAATGTAAATATCTAGCAAGAAAACCAGGGCCCGCACGATTGGCACTCTATTTCGTGCCTCGAGGTTCGGAAGGTGAGTGGCACGGGTTATTAATCATATGCAGTTCTGTATTGGAAACCATCAATGATTAATTTCACACACGACTTTTGCTATGGGAATCATGTGCACTTCGAACTACAGTGTTCGTAAATTCCGGCGACCAGCGTGTGTACTGTTCCCGCCGATCTAGATTTTGGCCACCAATAAATACTGCCTTGCTCACATCGTCCCGCCTACATTCTCATCTACATCCTCTCCTCACTCACCCCCTGATAACCCACAAGTATAGGGGATCGCAATAGTTTTTGAGGGTAGAGTATTCAACGAAAATTTATTGATTCGACACATGGGGAGCCAAAAAATATTTGCAAGTATTAGCAGCTGAGTTGTCAATTCAACCACACCTGGAGATTAATTATCTGCAGCAAAGTGATCAGTAGCAAAGTAGTATGATATTTTTGATAGTAGTAGTAGCGGCAATAGTAACAGTAACAATGATAGCAATGATCGATTTTGTAGCAAGTGTAACAGTAACAATAGCAGTAGTAACTTAGCAGGAACAATTTAAGAGAAATTCGTAGGCATTGGATTGGTGGATTCATTGGATGATATTCATCATATAACGGTCATAACCTAGGGCGATACGACACTAGCTCCAGTTCATAAATATAATATAGGCATGTATTTCGTAAATAGTCATACGTGCTTATGGAAAGAACTTGCATGACATCTTTTGTCCTACCCTCCAGTGGCAGCGGGGTCCTACTGGAAACTAAGGGCTATTAAGGTCTCCTTTTAACAGAGAACCGGAACAAAGCATTAACACATAGTGAATACATGAACTCCTCAAACTACGGTCATCACCGGAAATTGTCCCAACTACTGTCACTCCGGGGTTTACGGATCATAACACGTAATAGGTGAATATAACTTGCAAGATCGGTCTAGAACTTAGATATAATGGTGATAACATAAACGGTTCAGATCTGAAATCATGGCACTCGACCCAAAGTGACAAGCATTAAGGATGGCAAAGTCATATCAACATCAATCTCAGAATGTAGTGGATACTAGGGATCAAGCCCTAACAAAACTAACTTGATTACATGATCAATCTCATCCAACTACTCACCAACCAGCAAGCCTACGAAGGAATACCTGACTCCCGATGGGGAGCATCATGGAATTGGTGATGGAGAAGGGTTGGTGATGATGAAGAACGAAGATCCCCCTCTCCGGAGCCCCAAACGGACTCCGGATCTGGCCTCCCGATGAAGAACAGGAGGTGACGGCGGCTCCGTCTCGTGGATCGTGATAATTCTTTCTCCCTAAATTTTTAATGGAAAAATAGGATTTTATAGCGTCGGTTTCAGGGTCTGCGGAGCCACCAGGTGGGGACAACCCACCTGGGCGCGCCTGGGAGGGCAGGCGCGCCCTGGTCGGTTGTGCCCACCCAGGTGCCCCCCTCCGGTGGCTCTTGGCTCTAGAAATTCTCTTTTATTGTATAAAAAATCCTCGCAAAGTTTTGTTCCAATCTGAGAACTTTTATTTCTGCACAAAAACAACACCATGGTAGTTCTGCTGAAAATAGCATCAGTCTGGGTTAGTTTCATTCAAATCATGCAAATTAGAGTCCCAAACAAGAGGAAAAGCGTTAGGAAAAGTAGATACGTCGGAGACGTATCAACTCCCCCAAGCTTAAACCTTTGCTTGTCCTCAAGCAATTCAGATGATAAACTAAAAGTGAAAAAGAAAAAACTTTTACGAACTCTTTTGCTATTGTTTACATAAATAAGCTTAAGTAGCACCCAGGTATTCAGCAAAGATTATAACTAACCATGTCGACAATAACTCTTAAAAATTATATTAACTCATATCAATCACATAATCAACTAGCGAGCAATAATAACATATCTCAAATGACAACACTTTGTCAAAACAACCATGATATAATATGACAATAGTGGTATCTCGCTAGCCTTTCTGAGACCGCAAAATATAAATGCAGAGCACCTCCAAAGTTCAAGCAGCGACTAAACATTGTAATTCATGGTAGAAAAGATCCAATCATGATGCACCCCACATTAGCTACACACAATGCATGAGGATGACAATAGTGCTCTCAGGATCTGAAGCTTATTTGAGAAGGTGATGACACAACATAAAAGTAAATAGATAGTCCCTTCATAGAGGGAAGGAGTGATTTACAGTGGTGCCAGAGCTCAAAATTTTAAAACAGAGGTAAATGAAATTTTGAGAAATGCACCCTTCTTGTTTACTTCACGACCACTAGTTATTGGTATCTTCCATGCTAAACACATTAGTGGCGGTTCCCAAGCGATAAAAGTAAAGGTTTACTCCCCCTCCACCAACAAACACACTCCACGGCTGATCCGAATCCACGGGTACCGTCCATACCAACAACAGTCCTGGGGGAGTTTTTTTAATTATCTGCAATTTGAATTCGGGACTGGGAATACCTATTACATTACTGGAATCAGGAACTTTGCCGTCGGCTAGCTGATGGCAAAGAGGGTCTTTGCCATTAGCTTGAGGAAACCTGACGGCAAAGAAGCAGCTGACGGCAAAGAAAGTGTTTGCCGTCAGCTCCCTCTTTGCCGTCAGCTAGCTGACGGCATAGAACCTTTGCCGTCCGCTAGCGGACGACAAAGAGGTAGGGTGGGACGATAGGGGGGGGGCAGCTAACGGCCACTTTCTTTGCCGTCGGCTAGCTGACGGCAAAGAAAGTGGCCGTTCTAACGTCCGTTAGCTAGGCTCTTTGCCGTCAGCTAGCGGACGGCAAAGAGCCTAGCCCTATATGTATCAAACCGCCCTCGCACCCTGCCCCCTCTCCCTCTCCCCTCGTCCCAACCCCGCGCCACCGCCCCGCCCCGGCCGCCCCCCTCGTCCCTGCCCCGCCCCGCGTCGCTACCCCGGTCGCCCCGCTGCCCCGGCCGCCCTGACAGGCCGCGCCGGCCCTGCCCCGGCCACCCCGCCCCTCCGCGTCGGCCCGCCCCGCCCCGTCCGCCCCGCCAGACCGCCCCGACACGCCGCCTCGCCGAGTCGCCGCCCCAGCTGCTCCAAGGTGAGATATTTTCATTTTTTCTGTTTTTTAGATTTAGTTTAATTAGGTTTAGTATAATTTAGTTTAGGTTTTGTTTAATCTAGTTAGTTTACTTTAGGTTTAGTTTAGTTTAGGTCAAGTCTCTTGTTTAGTTTAGTTAGTTTAGTTAGGTTTAGTTTAGGTTTAGTTTAGTTAGTTTAGTTTAGTTTACTTTAGGTTAAGTTTCTGGTTTATTTTGAACATGTGAAATTTATTGTTATTTTTTTAGTTCAAGCATTTATTCCCGCTTCGACGTCGACGATGCCTATCATGCATCCTCGTCGTCGACTCAGCGGAAAAGGCCTGCTTGATCAGAGGGGCCATGTCCGAGACTGGGCTCCGCCGGGCTGGTACTGGGAGGTTCTACCTTCCGGGGGGCGCAGGTTGGTGAGGAGTCAGCCCGTCGTTGACCTGAACCTTGTTTGGTGGCGGTCGCGTGGGCCAGTGACGTTGCCGAGGCTTTCGGAGACCGTGGAGGTGGTACGTCACCGTGTTAGCGAGGAGGACGAGCACGTCCGTTGCTACATGGTTGCGTTGGAGGGCAGGTTGGACAATACCTGGCAGGTTTTTCAGGGATCTCATTGGAGCTATGATCCTGTGATGGTTCCTTCTCTTTGGGTGTCCACCGCATGCGCCGATACCCGTCGTTCGCTACGGTTCTAGCTATATTAGCGATGCTATATGTATGATACTATTTGAGATTTATTAGTGAAAATATTCAACGATGTACGGACGCAAGAGATGATGTAGTTTTGCTTATTGAATGCATGCTAATTTAGTTTACCCAGGGACGAGCGGGTTAGGGGGTTCCTCGGTGTCGATGGTACCCTAAATAGCAAGTATCGTCAGTGCGAGGTACATGTGGCCATCGGTGTCGAATACTACATCCATGTCCCACAAGTGACACAGGGGTCCTGCGTCCCGCAGCAACAGTTCTCGGCGTCGATGGCGGTCGAACACCATTGCGAATTTGTCTGGCAGCCTCAGAGATGACGATTGAAAGCTAAGTGTTGAAACTTGAAACACCCAAACTGACTCAAGTCAGTTTGGTTGTTTGAAATTTCAAAACTTGGCTTTAATCCTCATCGCAGAGGCTGCCAGACAAATTTTCCAAGGTGTTCGACCGTCATCGGCCACCAGAACTATTGTTGCGGGACACCGGGCGCCGGCATCACTTGTGGGACGTGGATCTAGTGTTCAACGCCGACCGCCTCATGTACCTTGCACCGATGGTAGTTGCTATTTAGGGTTCTATCGACGCCGAGGAACCCCTAACCCGCTCGTCCTGTTGTAAATATTTAGTTAGGTTTACGGAAAAAACAATATTGCTATGAAACTCATCTTTCAATTTAAATGTGCAGTTTTTTCGTCGCTGCGAGGGTCTAGTGTTCGACGAGCTCCGCCCCTGCGTTCGTGGGTTAGCACAAATGACATCTCCTCCCACCCTTGATTTGCTTTGTTCCGGTCTTCGTGTCAATGAAACTTGCTAGCTATAGGTGTCTTCAATCATCAGTATGCGTGACCACTATGCGTCTCCCGTTGGAAAGGGTTACATCTATAAATATGCATGCATTTGCATATTTATAACCATGATTATTTTGAATTGTCCAACGTTATCCATGGACAGCCTGAGTATGTGTAGATTGGGTTCGTTTTCCCATATGCTCTGCTCTAGATCCGATGCAGAATTTCGTCAGTGCCTCCCTGTTGTTCTCCGGGTACACATCCTCTCTGCTTATTGCCGAGACGTATATCAGGAGAACAGCGGGGAGGTGCTGCCGAAATTTTGCGTCGGATTCGGGGCAGAGCATGGGAAAACGAACCCAATCTACACATTCTCGGGTGGGATTAGGACCTATCTTTACCTATTAGTGTCTAGGTTGCATGGACGTAATAAAAGTGACAAAATCCTTTAACTGATGAATATATACATGCTGATATATATATATATATATATATATATATATATATATATATATATATATATATATATATATTTCTTATGTGTCCATTAGCTAGGCTAGATGACTGATTGTGCGTGGATGTACATCGGTCACACTAGTCAGAAAGACATTACCACTGAAAGGTTAACAAAACCAAGGGGTTTCTGAGAGCCGCATTTGCAAATGGCCAGAGGATAACATGGTGCCCCTGCGCTGGGTGCAATAATTGGCACAAGAGGACAAAGGATGAAATGGGCAAACACCTGCAGAAGTGGGGTTTTACGCCAGATTATACGATGTGGACATTTCATGGCGAGTCTGCCCAACGTGCCAGAGCTGAGGTGCTTCGTCGTTGCACCGACGAGCATGGTACCGGGATGCAAGACATGGTGCAAGACTTTGATGATGCTCGGGACTCGGACAATGAGATGGAGGAATCTGCAAAGGCCTTCAATGAAATGTTGGAGTCTTCAAAATGTCCTCTCCATGAGCACACCGAGCTTTGTCAGTTGGATGCCATCTCACAAATAATGGCTCTGAAGGCTCAATTCAACTTGGGCAAAGAATGCTATGACACAATTATGACAATATTTGGACATTTTCTACCCAATGGCCATGTACTACCTGCAAACCTTTACTAGTCAGACAAAATTCTCCGTGCTCTTAAGATGCCCTATGAGAAGATACATCCTGTGAGAAAGGATGTGTCTTATTTAGGCTTCAGTATGCGGACTTGAACTATTGTCCCATTTACAAGTCATCCAGGTATGTTGTGGTAGACAACGGTATGGGTGAGAAGACGCAGACCAAAATACCCGTTAATGTTCTTCGGTATATGCCAATCGTACCAAGACTTCAACGTTTTTTCATGGTCGAAGAGATGGCAAGACAGATGACATGGCACAAAATGGGCAAAAGAACCCAACTAGATGCAGATGGGAAGCTGATGATGGTGCACACATCGGACGGTGAAGCATGGAAGAGCTTCGATGCATTACATGAGGACAAAGCAGCAGATCGGAGGCATCCTCGAGTCGGCATTAGCATGGATGGGTTCAGTGTGTTTGGTCTGACGGCAGCCCGACACAGTTGTTGGCCCGTATTTGTCTTTCCACTCAATCTCCCCCCGACAGATTATGCAAAGAAAGAACATTTTCCTGACGTTGATAATTCCAGGGCCCAACTATCCGGGGAAGAATATGAATGTGTACATGCAGCCGCTGAAGGACGAATTGCTAGAAGCCTGGGATAATGGGTTCAAGACATACGACGCCTTTAGCAAACGGAACTTCATAATGCGTGTCTGGTACATGTACTCGACGCATGACTTGCCGGCGTATGCGCTATTCGTTGGCTGGTGTGTGCATGGAAGGTTCCCGTGCCCCACATGCAAGGGAGCTCTTGAGTTTCGTTGGCTTCAGGCCGGTCGCAAGTTTTCTTGCTTCGACATGCATAGACAGTTCCTGGATCCTAGGCATAAGTTCAGGAAAGACAAGAAGAACTTCATCAGAGGTAGAGTTGTCAAAAACTCTGCACCACCTGCGTTGACAGGCCAAGAGACACTAGATCAGTTAAACGCTCTCGAGCCAGATCCAGAGCGTCCAGGGTATTTCAAGGGGTATAATTCGAAACACGCCTGGACTCACAAGACATGCTTGTGGGATCTGCCTTACTTCAAAGACCTCCTTTGCCCACACAACATCGACGTGATGCACACTGAGAAGAATATCGCCGAGGCACTTTTTGGTACATTGTTCGGCATAGATGGGAAGTCAAAGGATAATACTAAGGCTAGAGTCGATCTGGAGGCGCTATGTGATAGGCCGTTACAAAACATGAAAGAACCGAAAGGAAAGCAGAACTGGACGAAGCCAAAGGCATGGTCAATCTTGGAAGGCCAGCCATGAGGGAAATTATCTTGTGGGTGCAAACAGTTGATGTTCCCCGATGGGTATGCAACGAATCTAAAGAGGGGAGCCAGTCTTGATAAATTGAAGATATTTGGTCTCAAGAGTCATGATTGGCACATATGGATTGAGCGGGTAATGCTGGTGATGTTGCGTGGCTTCATCCCTGAGGATGAATTGTTAGTACTGGCAGAGCTGAGCTATTTCTTCCATGTTCTCTGTGCGAAAGAACTATCGCCTGGCCTGCTAGAAGAAATGGAAGAGTTGGCGCCAGAGTTGATTTGCAAGTTAGAGAAGATCTTTCCGCCGGGCTTCTTTAATCCAATGCAGCACTTGATTTTGCATCTCCCTACCGAGGCATGATTGGGGGCGGGGGCCTGTGCAAAATTGTAGGTGCTACGCCACTGAGAGGATGCAGAAGACGCTATGAGCAAAATGTAAAAATAAACATAGAATTGAAGCATCGATGGCTGAGGAATTCATTACTAAGGAGGCGGCAAACTTCGTGATAGCACACTACGAAGCCAAAAATCGTCATTTGCATAACCCAAAGCCTCGGTACAATGCTGACGAACCTAAAAAGGGTGGATCCAACCTCAGCCTATTCAAAGAGGATCTCGCACCAGCCGATGCTTCTAATTCCTTAACATTGGATTTCGAAGAATGGAAGATCATTTTGTTGTATATCTTCACCAACCTAACAGAAGTGCGGCCGTACATCGAGTAAGTTCTCGGTACATTGTTTCGCAACTTCTAATTCCTTTGCACTACTCCTATTCCCGGATAAATTTGATACAGTCGATACGTCGCCATATTCTCGTATGGAGTGGTGATCCAAAAGGATTCCATCGAAGAGTATGAGCTTCTAGCAAAGCATGGACACGGCTATCCCGGTTTCATCTCTTGGTTCAAACAAACGGTAATTTCCATTAGACAATTTCATTTCTTCATCTAATTTGTGGCTAATGCAATAATCCCTTTCGTATTAAACTTGTAGGCTAATTCAGAGCTTATGGACGCCGAATTGAGACAAGTCGCTAATGGTTTTGACTATAAGGTCCGTTCATTTGACAAATACGACATCAACGGGTATCGCTTTCGTACCTATGGCAAAGAGCTATCTATGGCCGACCGAAAGTCTACAAATTGTTGTGTCTCTGCTATCGGCGAAGGAGATACCGAGTATTATGGAAGAGTTGAAGCAATTTATGAACTTCAATTCTATGGTGCAAACCCACCAAACGTCGTAGTCTTCAAATGTTATTGGTTCCAACCGAAGGAGACTAGAAGGACTCATGAACATATAGGGCTAGTGGAAATCAATCAAAGCACCCATTTTAATGTTCCCGATGTCTATATTATGGCTCAACAGGCAACCCAAGTTTTCTATCTACTGTGGGCCTGTCAAAGTGATCCTAATCTCAAAGGTTGGGATGTCGTTTATGAAGTGCCGCCACGTGTTAGACCACCTCCCCCCAATGAAGATGATTATGCACCTCACATTAACCCAGACACATATGAAGGAGAATTCTTCCAAGAAACGCGTCTTTCCAAAAAAATTTCAAGAACCGCTCTACTTCACCCCAGAACATTGAAGTAGACAGCGACAGTGAACCCGACTTCACCCCTCAGCCGGAACAAGAAGAGCCTGAACTAGAAGAGGTTACTGCTGCGGATGACCTGTCAATGCTTGACAGATTACGTAGAGGTGGCCTTCCACATGATGATGATGCATTTATTAATGATGATGATGAGCACGTCATTACTGATAGTGATGATGATGATGCATTTATTGATCCCGAAGCATTTATTGAACCAGATTATGACTAGGTATTCAATTTTTTTATGTTGTACTTGATTTATATAGTAACTTGTATGATTGTATGATTTATATAGTTACTTGTATATTTTTCTTACTTTGTATGATTGTTTCTTATACATAGTGCCATGGTCTTGATGTCCGTCCCCCCGTCGGCCCTCGCCCGCTTTATGATTCAGATGTGGTAAATTCTCTTTCATAACTATTTGTTGCATTTCTCATTTATGACAATTATGGCCATCAAGTTGACATAGAGATATTTTAATCTAGGAGGTATGTGAACCGGAATTTGAAACCGACCCTCTTGTCGAGAAGTTAAATTTAGTTTAAAAAGAAAATGAGTATTTGAAAGAAAAAATTAAAAGAATTGAAGAAGAGAAGATGACATTGGAGTTGTATGTTGCCGATGTCGTCGATGATCACAAGATGACGATGAATGCAATGCGCTTCAAGATGGATGCAATGCGCCTGAAGCTTAAGAAGATTAGAAAATATGCCATTAATAATGAGGCTTGGTATCATTATGCCGTTGGATAAATCTTTACCTTAGTTCCAATCTTCATCGCATTTGTTGTGATGAGGGTATGTTTTCTCTAGTGTTTTGCTTAACAAATGCATACTTAGCTTACTTTCCTCCTAAATGGCATAACTACCTAAGTTAGACAAAAAATGAGCTATACTTAGCTTTCTTTCCTAAAAAATGTCATGATAATCTTTGTTACCTCCAAAATGATATAGACTTACCTTACTTTCCTCGAAAATGACATAATAACCTTAGTAAGCTCCAAAATGACCTATTTACCTAGCTTAGCTCTAAAATGACCTACACTTAGCATTTTTACCTAGCTTAGCAATAAAATGGCATTTTCGCCTACCTTAGTTAGAAGAAGAAGATAAATAGAGGAGAGGAGAAAAAGAAAGAGAAGAAAATATCTTCTTCTTCCTTTTCTTCCTCTTCTTCTTCTTCTTCTTCTTCTTCTTCTTCTTTTTCTAGATAGTCTTCTTCTTCTTCTAACTTGCTTCTTTCCCAATTTCCAGATTTGCTTTAGATGAGCAAGCTTGCGTTGATGGAGTCTACTCTTCTCTTTTATGCTTCCTTCTTGTTTTGATTTTGTATGATGAACAATGTCAAACTTGCTACCTACATATGTATGTATGGATGAAACCATTGTATGCTTGTTGTTGGATATGTTGGCTATGTATATGTGTTGGATGAAACCATTTGCTATGTATATGTGTTGGATGATCATATCCATATGGCAGGGATATGATTTGGTATGTATATGTGTTGGTATGCTTGTCGAAAGTATTTTCATATGTGTGTGTGAAATTCTGTCAAATTGAATGATTTCAAGAAAAAACAGGGGCTATCTACACTCTTTGTCGTCCGCTGGCGGACGGCAAAGAGCTTTGCCATCAGCTATCGGACGGCAAACATGCCACGTGTCAGCTACCTGTGCAACCTGGGGCAGTAGGCTGCATATTTTGTTGCTTTGCCGTCAGCCAGCGGACGACAAAGAACGTTTAATATTTGCCATCCGCCAGCTGACGGCAAAGCTACCAAATAGGCCAGCCCCCCAGGTGCTGCCATGTGGCACGCTTGGTCGGCCGCTGCCTGACGACAATGATTCAATGCCATTTGCCGTTCGCTGGCTGACGGCAACGATACAAAGGTCTTTGCCGTCCGCCAGCCGACGGTAATGCACGCCGTTAACCCCTTAATGGACCTAAGCTGACACGTGTGCCGTCCAGGTTCTTTGCCGTCAGCTGGCGGATGACAAAGACCTTTGTATCTTTGCCATCCTCTAGACGACGGCAAAGAGGCCTTTGCCGTAGCCTGTTCAGCCGGACATGTTGCCATCAGCTGGCTGACGGCAAAGGTCTTTGCTGTCCTCCATGTGTGCCTTTGCCGTCCGCCATGGCTGATGGCAAAGTTCCTGATTCCTGTAGTGTTATCGCCCCTCTCGTGCAAGGACGAGTGAATAAACACTCATCGTGAGAATAACTTGCTTAGCATGGAAGATACTGACTACCTCCTGTCACTCTATGAACAATCCAGGCACACAAAAAGGATATTTATTTGAAGTTTTTAGAGGTGGCACATGCAAATTTAATTAGGACAGCAGGGTAATACCGCATATAGGTAGGTATTGTGGACTCATCTGGAATAACTTGGGTTTCAGGATTTTGATGCACAAGCAGTATTCCCGCTTAGTACAGGCGAAGGCTAGCAAATAGGTTGAGAAGCGGCCAGCTAGAGAGCGAAAACGATCATGAACATGCATTATGCATAAGTAACATTGGATACTAGAATGAGTAGGATATGAACACCATGAACATAAATATCATAGAGGCTATGTTGGTTTTGATTCAACTACATGCATGGACTTGTGCCAAGTCAAGCCACTCGAACATTCAGAGGAGGATACCATATCATCATACTACATCACAACAATTTTAACGCAATGTTGACATCCAAGACAAATCATTATCCACTCCTAGCTACTTAAGCATGGCACGAGAAACTATAATCTCTAATTGTCATTGCAAACATGTTTGATCATAATAGGCTGGATCATGGATACTAGGTTAAACATATTTACAAAAACAGAACAAGTTGAGTTCATACCCGTTTTTCCCTGCCACATCCAGTTCATCAAATATCGTCATTATTGCCTTTCACTTGCACAACCGAATGATATGAAAATAATAATGGTGCAAGAGTGTCGTGGACTAAGCTGGAATATGCAAACATTTTATTCAAATAAGAAGACAAGGTAATTTGGGCTCTTTGGTAGATCAACAATAATGCATATGAGAGCCACTCAATAATTTCATCGTGGTCTTCTCCTTGGTGTGACTCAATAAACAGAAAAGAAATTCAGAGAAACACACTGAAATATTTTTGGAGTTTTGCTTTTTCAGGAAGAAAGCAAATAAAAAGGAAAAACAAAGACGAAAAAAACTATTTACACGGGAGAGCTCCCAACAAGCAAAAGAAGAACAAGGAAATATTTTCGGGTTTTCTTTTTAATATTACAACTAACTAAGCTAGAAAGAAAGATAAAAAATAAACAAGAAACAATTTTTTGGATTTTCTCAAAGTTTTTCAAACACATAAGAAGAAAGCGAGAAAATAAATCTAACATGGATGATACAATGAAAAAGTATGAACACCGAGAATTGGAATGAAATGTGTGAACATGAATGTAATGTCGGTGGAAATACGTACTCCCCCAAGCCTTGGCTTTTGGCCTAACTTGGTAATCACTGCAGTAGCCTGCGTAGTAGTCGGAGTGATAGCTCATGGAGGCTCTAGGTGCGGCAGCCTCAGCCCGCCGAGCAGCCACAACCTCCGCGTTATGCACTCGGGCCTCGCTCTCAAGAACATAATATCTTCCCTTGCTGTGAACATCAAAGAGAGCAGGCGCAGGCAAAAGTTGTCCACAACGGACTTTTTATTAAACAACATATTATATGTAAAACTATGGGCTTCACCACTAAGGAACTTATGGCACTTAATGGCATCAAAGTCTAAGTACTGCGTGGGTAGGATAGGGTCATAAGGCCAAGGTGAAACACCTAGATCCCTTGCTAAACGTGTGGCATAAATTCCACCATAAAAATTGATGGGGAACGTTGCATGGAAAACAAAAAAATTCTACGCACACGCAGTGATCTATCCATGGAGATGCATAGCAATGAGGGGGAGAGTGTGTCTACGTACCCTCGTAGACCGTAAGCGGAAGCGTTTCTCAACGCGGTTGATGTAGTCGAACTTCTTCGCGCTTCAACCGATCAAGTACCAAACGCACGACACCTCTGCGTTCTGCACACGTTAAGCTCGATGACTGATATGTCCATTTTGCATCATGCTTCTATGTCGATATTTATTGCATTATGGGCTGTTATTACACGTTATTTCACAATACTTATGCCTATTCTCTCTTATTTTACAAGGTTTACATGAAGAGGGAGAACGCCGGCAGCTAGAATTCTGGGCTGGAAAAGGAGCAAATATTAGAGACCTATTCTGCACAGCTCCAAAAGTCCTGAAACTTCATGGAAGTTATTTTTGGAATTAATAAAAAATACTAGCGAAAGAATCCACCAGAGGGGGCCCACACCCTGGCCACGAGGATGGGAGGCGCGCCCTACCCCCTGGGCGCGCCCCCTGCCTCGTGGGCCCCCTGGCAGGCCTCCGGTGCCCATCGTCTGCTATGTGAAGTCTTTTACCCTGGAAAAAATCATAAGCAAGCTTTTGGGAAGAAACTCCGCCGCCACGAGGCGGAACCTTGGCGGAACCAATCTAGGGCTCCGGCGGAGCTGTTCTGCCGGGGAAACTTCCCTCCGGGAGGAGGAAATCATCACCATCGTCATCACTAACGATCCTCTCATCGGGAGGGGGTCAATCTCCATCAACATCTTCACCAGCACCATCTCCTCTCAAACCCTAGTTCATCTCTTGTATCCAATCTTTGTCCCAAAGCCTCAGATTGGTACCTGTGGGTTGCTAGTAGTGTTGATTATTCCTTGTAGTTGATGCTAGTTGGTTTATTTGGTGGAAGATCATATGTTCAGATCCTTTATGCATATTAATACCCCTCTGATTATGAACATGAATATGATTTGTGAGTAGTTACATTTGTTCCTGAGGACATGGGAGAAGTCTTGCTGTAAGTAGTCATGTGAATTTGGTATTCGTTCGATATTTTGATGAGATGTATGTTGTCTTTCCTCTAGTGGTGTTATGTGAACGTCGACTACATGACACTTCACCATTGTTTGGGCCTAGAGGAAGGCATTGGAAAGTAATAAGTAGATGATGGGTTGCTAGAGTGACAGAAGCTTAAACCCTAGTTTATGCGTTGCTTCGTAAGGGGCTGATTTGGATCCATATGTTTCATGCTATGGTTAGGTTTACCTTAATACTTCTTTTGTAGCTGCGGATGCTTGCAATAGGGGTTAATCATAAGTGGGATGCTTGTCCAAGAAAGGACAGCACCCAAGCACGGGTCCACCCAGATACCAAATTATCAAAGTAACGAACGCGAATCATATGAGCGTGATGAAAACTAGCTTGACGATAATTCCCATGTGTCCTCGGGAGCGTTTTCCTTCATGTAAGAGTTTGTCCAGGCTTATTCTTTGCTACAAAAAGGATTGGGCCATCTTTCTGCACCTTATTTACTTTCATTACTTGTTACCCGTTACAAATTACCTTATCACAAAACTATCTGTTACCGATAATTTTAGTGCTTGCAGAGAATACCTTACTGAATCCGCTTATCATTTCCTTCTGCTCCTCGTTGGGTTCGACACTCTTACTTATCGAAAGGACTACGATAGATCCCCTATACTTGTGGGTCATCAAGACTCTTTTCTGGCGCCGTTGCCGGGGAGTGAAGCGCCTTTGGTAGGTGGAATTTGGTAAGGAAAAATTTATATAGTGTGCTGAAATTTACTGTCACTTGTTACTATGGAAAGTAATCCTTTGAGGGGCTTGTTCGGGGTATCTTCACCCCGACCAGTAGTGCAAAGAGTTGCTCCTCAACCTACTGAACCTACTGAAAATGTTTACTTTGAAATTCCTTCGGGTATGATAGAGAAACTGCTAGCTAATCCTTTTACAGGAGATGGAACATTACATCCCGATTTGCACCTAATCTATGTGGATGAAGTTTGCGGATTATTTAAGCTTGCAGGTATGCCCGAGGATGTTATCAAGAAGAAGGTCTTCCCTTTATCTTTGAAGGGAGAGGCATTGACATGGTTTAGGCTATGTGATGTTATGGGATCATGGAACTACAACCGATTGAAATTGGAATTTCATCAGAAGTTTTATCCTATGCATCTTGTTCATCGTGATCGTAATTATATATATATAATTTTTGGCCTCGCGAAGGAGAAAGCATCGCTCAAGCTTGGGGGAGGCTTAAGTCAATGTTATATTCATGCCCCAATCATGAGCTCTCAAGAGAAATGATTATTCAAAAATTTTATGCTCGGCTTTCTCTCAATAATCGCTCCATGCTCGATACTTCTTGTACTGGCTCTTTTGTGATGAAGACTATTGAATTCAAATGGGATTTATTGGAAAGAATTAAACGCAACTCTGAAGATTGGGATCTCGACGAAGGTAAGGAGTCAGGTATAACACTTAAGTTTGATTGTGTTAAATCTTTTATGGATACCGATGTTTTCCATGAATTTAGCACTAAATATGGACTTGACTCTGAGATAGTAGCTTCTTTCTGTGAATCCTTTGCTACTCATGTTGATCTCCCTAAGGAAGTGGTTTAAATATAATCCTCCCACTGAAGTAAAAGTAGTTGCACCTACTAAAGTTGAAGACAATACTATCACTTATAATGATCCTATCGTCCCTACTGCTTATATTGAGAAACCACCTTTCCCTGTTAGAATAAAGGATCATGCTAAAGCTTCAACCGTGGTCAACAAAAGTAACATTAAGACACCCAAACCCCCTGAGAAAACTAAAGTTGAACCTAGTATTGCTATGGTTAAAGATCTCTTGGCTGATAATATTGATGGGCATGTTATTTACTTCTGTGAGGAAACTGCTAGAATTGTCAGACCTGATACTAAAAATAAACATATACCTGTTGTAGGCATGCCTGTTATTTCTGTTAAAATAGGAGATCATTGTTATCATGGCTTATGTGATATGGGTGCTAGTGCAAGTGCAATACCTCATTCCTTATACAAAGAAATTATGCATGATATTGCACCTGCTGAGATAGAAGAAATTGATGTTACGATTAATCTTGCCAATAGAGACACTATTTCACCAATTGGTATTGTTAGAGATGTTGAAGTCTTATGTGGGAAAGTAAAATATCCTACTGATTTTCTTGTTCTTGGTTCCTGATAAGATAACTTTTGTCCCATTATATTTGGTAGACCCTTCTTGAATATGTTAATGCTAGGATAGACTGCGAAAAGGATGTTGTTACTATTGGTTTGGGGGATATGTCTCATGAGTTTAACTTTGCTAAATTTCGTAGACAACCCCGTGATGAGGAATTGCCTAGTAAAGATGAAATTATTGGTCTTGCTTCTATTTCCGTGCCTCCTAATGATCCTTTAGAACAGTATTTGCTAGACCATGAAAATGATATGTTTATGAATGAAAGAAGGGAAATAGATGAGGTATTATTTAAACAGGGACCTATTTTGAAACACAACTTGCCTGTTGAAATACTAGGGGATCCCCCTCCACCCAAGGGTGATCCCGTTCGAGCTTAAACCATTACCCGATACTCTTAAATATGCTTATCTTGATGAAAAGAAGTTATATCATGTTATTATTAGTGCTAACCTTTCAGAGCATGAAGAAAAGAAATTATTGAAAACTCTGAAGAAGCACCATGCTGCTATTGGATATACTCTTGATGATCTTAAGGGCATTAGTCCCACTCTATGCCAGCACAAAATAAAATTGGAGAAAGACGCTAAACTAGTTGTTGATCACCAACGACGGTTAAATCCTAAGACGAAAGAAGTGGTAAGGAAAGGAATACTAAAGCTTCTGGAGGTAGGTATAATTTATCCCGTTGCTGATAGTCAGTGGGTAAGTCCTGTCCATTGTGTCCCTAAGAAAGGAGGTATTACTGTTGTTCCTAATGATAAAGATGAATTGATCCCACATATAATTGTTACAGGTTATAGAATGGTAATTGATTTCCACAAATTAAATAAAGCTACTAAAAAGGATCATTACCCTTTACCTTTTATTGATCAAATGCTAGAAAGATTATCCAAACATACACATTTTTGCTTTCTAGATGGTTATTCCGGTTTCTCTCAAATACCTGTGTCAAAAGAGGATCAAGAAAAGACCACTTTTACTTTCCCTTTCGGTACCTTTGCTTATAGATGTATGCCTTTTGGTTTATGTAACGCACCTGCTACCTTTCAAAGATGCATGATGGCTATATTCTCTGACTTTTGTGAAAAGATTGTTGAGGTTTTCATGGATGATTTTTCCGTATATGGAACTTCTTTTGATGATTGCTTGAGCAACCTTGATCGAGTTTTGCAGAGATGTGAAGAAACTAACCTTGTCTTGAATTGGGAGAAGTGCCACTTTATGGTTAATGAAGGTATTGTCTTGGGGCATAAAATTTCTGAAAGAGGTATTGAAATTGACAAAGCTAAAGTTGATGCTATTGAAAAGATGTTGTGTCCCAAGGATATTAAAGGTATAAGAAGTTTCCTTGGTCATGCAGGTTTTTATAGGAGGTTCATTAAGGACTTCTCCAAAATTTCTAGGCCTCTGACTAATCTCTTACAAAAGGATATTCCTTTTGTCTTTGATGATGATTGTGCAGAAGCATTTGAAATACTTAAGAAAGCATTGATTTCCGCACCTATTGTTCAGCCACCTGATTGGAATTTACCCTTTGAAATTATGTGTGATGCTAGTGATTATGATGTAGGTGCTGTTCTAGGGCAAAGAGTTGATAATAAATATAATGTTATTCAATATGCTAGTAAAACTCTAGACAATGCCTAGAGAAATTATGCTACTACTGAAAAAGAATTTTTAGCAGTTGTATTTGCTTGTGATAAGTTTAGACCTTGTATTGTTGATTCTAAAGTAATTGTTCACACTGATCATGCTACTATTAAATACCTTATGGAAAAGAAAGATGCTAAACCTAGACTTATTAGATGGGTTCTCCTACTACAAGAATTTGACTTGCATATTATTGATAGAAAGGGAGCTGAGAACCCCGTTGCAGACAACTTGTCTAGGTTAGAGAATGTTCTTGATGACCCACTACCTATTGATGATAGCTTTCCTGATGAACAATTAGCTGTCATAAATGCTTCTCGCACTCCTCCATGGTATGCTGATTATGCTAATTACATTGTTGCTAAATTTATACCACCTAGTTTCACATACCAACAAAAGAAAAAGTTTTTCTATGATTTAAGACATTACTTCTGGGATGACCCACACCTTTATAAAGAAGGAGTAGATGGTGTTATTAGACGTTGTATACCTGAGCATGAACATGAACAGATCCTACGCAAGTGTCACTCCTAAGCGTATGGAGGGCACCACGCTGGAGATAGAACTGCGCATAAGGTATTGCAATCCGGTTTTTATTGGCCTACTCTCTTCAAAGATGCCCGTAAGTTTGTCTTATCTTGTGATGAATGTCAAAGAATTGGTAATATTAGTAGACGTCAAGAAATGCCTATGAATTATTCACTTGTTATTGAACCATTTGATGTTTGGGGCTTTGATTATATGGGACCGTTTCCTTCCTCTAATGGGTATACACATATTTTAGTTGTTGTTGATTACGTTACTAAGTGGGTAGAAGCTATTCCAACTAGTAGTGCTGATCATAACACCTCTATTAAGATGCTTAAAGAAGTTATTTTTCCGAGGTTTGGAGTCCCTAGATATTTAATGACTGATGGTGGTTCACATTTTATTCATGGTGCTTTTCGTAAAATGCTTGCTAAGTATGATGTTAATCGTAGAATTGCATCCCCATATCACCCATAGTCTAGTGGTCAAGTAGAATTGAGTAATAGAGAGCTCAAATTAATTTTGCAAAAGAATGTTAATAGATCTAGAAAGAATTGGTCCAAGAAACTCGATGATGCATTATGGGCCTATAGAACTGCATATAAAAATCCTATGGGTATGTCTCCGTATAAAATGGTTTATGGAAAAGCATGTCACTTACCTCTCGAACTAGAACATAAGGCATATTGGGCCATTAAAGAGCTCAATTATGATTTCAAACTTGCCGGTGAGAAGAGGCTATTTGACATTAGCTCACTTGATGAATGGAGAACCCAAGCCTATGAGAATGCCAAACTGTTTAAAGAAAAGGTTAAAAGATGGCATGACAAAAGGATACAAAAGCGTGAGTTTAATATAGGTGATTATGTGTTGCTATTCAACTCTCGTTTAAGATTTTTTGCAGGAAAACTTCTCTCTAAATGGGAAGGTCCTTACGTTATCGAGGAGGTCTATCATTCCGGTGCCATAAAAATCAACAACTTCGAAGGCACAAATCCGAAGGTGGTGAACGGTCAAAGAATCAAACATTATATCTCGGGTAATCCTATAAATGTTGAAACCAATGTTATTGAAACTGTAACCCCGGAGGAATACATAAGAGACACTTTCCAGAATGTTTCAGACTCCAAAAAGGAATAGGTATGTGGTACGGTAAGTAAACCGACTCCAAAACAGTTCTAATGGCAATTTTTCTCTGTTTTGGAATATTTAAGAAAATAGGAAAATAAGAAGTAGTCCGGGAAGGACACGAGGCGTCCACGAGGGTGGAGGGCGCGCCCTACCCGCCTGGGCGCGCCCCCTGCCTCGTGGGCACCTCGTGTGCTCTCCGGACTCCGTTTTCTTGCATGATACTTCTGTTGGTCGGTAAAAATTCATTATATAATGTCCCAAAGGTTTTGACCACCGTACCACGCAAATATCCTATGTTTTCATTTCGAGTTGTTTTCTACCAGGGTTGTCAAGGCCAGGCATCATGTCGTCCCCCTCCTCCAACAATGGTGACAACGATGCTTGGCTAATGAAGATAGAGCCGAAGAGAGAAGAACCCGGGAAGATCAACAAGGATGCTGGGATCAAGAAGGCCATGGAGGACCAAGTTCCGGCAGCAGAAGACATCCTTCAACTTGATCACAATCTTCTTACCCCAACTGAGATCGAAGCTTCCAAGATGATTGAATTAGCTCGTATACAAAACAAGTATCTCACACGTGAAAATATTTTGTTGAAGGAGCATATCATCGCACTCAAGGGCATTATCCGCAAATTGGAGGACCTCCTACGCTCAATGTGCGACTATCCATCATCACCTCCATCTCCTTCACCAGCAAAAGAGACATAATCATATGGGTATGGGCACTCCCCTTGGCAACTGCCAAGCTTGGGGGAGGTGCCCCGGTATCGTATCACTATCACACTCCTATCTTTACCGTTTTCCTTAGTTCGATCCTTTTGGTAATATATTGATCTAGTAGAATAAAGTTTTAGTATGATTTAGTTTTGAGTTTTGCCTTATGATCCTTCTATGTAATTGAGTTCGTGAGCTATATATAATAAAGATTAGTGTTGAGTCAAGGGCTTGATTATCTTGGTATGATCTTGAGAGAAAAGAGAAAGAATAAAAAGAAGTAAATAGATCATATCGATCTTATGGATAGTAATGACTTCACATATAAAGAGTATGATGAATAAAAGTTGTTGAGAGTTGTCAAACATAGTTTTGGTCATCGTTGCAATTAATAGGAAGTAATAAAGAAAGAGAGGTTTTCACATATAAATATACTATCTTGGACATCTTTTATGATTGTGAGCACTCATTAAAATATGACATGCTAAAGAGTTGATGTTGGACAAGGAAGACAAGGTAATGGGTTATGTTTTCTTATATCCGAAATAAAGTATATTTTCATGGATCATCCAACATGTTGAGCTTGCCTTTCCCTCTCATGCTAGCCAAATTCTTTGCACCAAGTAGAGATACTACTTGTGCTTCCGAATACCCTTAAAACCCAGTTTTGCCATGAGAGTCCACCATACCTACCTATGGATTGAGTAAGATCCTTCAAGTAAGTTGTCATGTTGCGTGCAATAAAAATTGCTTTCTAAATATGTATGATTTATTAGTGTCGAGAAAATAAGCTTTATACGATCTTGTGATGTGGAAGAAATAAAAGCGACGGACTGCATAATAAAGGTCCATATCACAAGTGGCAATATAAAGTGACGTTCTTTTGCATTAAGATTTTGTGCATCCAACCATAAAAGCACATGACAACCTCTTCTTCCCTCTGCGAAGGGCCTATCTTTTACTTTTGTCTTATACCTTACAAGAGTCATGCGATCTTCACCTTTCCTTTTTACATTTTATCCTTTGGCAAGCACCTTGTGTTGGAAAGATCCTGATATATATATCCAATTGGATGTAAGTTAGCATGAATTATTATTGTTGACATTACCCTTGAGGTAAAAGGTTGGGAGGCAACACTATAAGCCCCTATCTTTCTCTATGTCCGATTAAAACTCCATACCCACAAGTATTGTGTGAGTGTTAGCAATTGTGAAAGACTGAATGATAGTTGAGTATGTGGACTTGCTGAAAAGCTCTTACATTGACTCTTTCCGATGTTATGATAAATTGCAATTGCTTCAATGACCGAGATCATAGTTTGTTAGTTCTCAATGAAGTTTCCGATTCATACTTCACATTGTGAATAGATTATTACTTGAGCATGAGAAATCATATGACAATATCCATATATGTTGCTGTTATAAGAATGATCATGATGCCCTCATGTCTGTATTTTATTTTATCGACACCTCTATCTCTAAACATGTGGACATATTTATCGTTATCGGCTTTCGCTTGAGGACAAGCGAGGTCTAAGCTTGGGGGAGTTGATACGTCCATTTTGCATCATGCTTCTATATCGATATTTATTGCATTATGGGCTGTTATTAAGAGTTATTTCACAATACTTATGCCTATTCTCTCTTATTTTACAAGGTTTACATGAAGAGGGAGAATGCCGGCAGCTGGAATTCAGGGCTGGAAAAGGAGCAAATATTACAGACCTATTCTGCACAGCTCCAAAAGTCCTGAAACTTCACGGAAGTTATTTTTGGAATTAATAAAAAATACTGGTGAAAGAATCCACCAGAGGGGGCCCACACCCTGGCCACGAGGGTGGGAGGCGCGCCCTACCCCCTGGACGCGCCCCCTGCCTCGTGGGCCCCCTGGCAGGCCTCCGGTGCCCATCTTCTGCTATGTGAAGTCTTTTACCCTGGAAAATATCATAAGCAAGATTTCGGGAAGAAACTCCGCCGCCACGAGGCGGAACCTTGGCGGAACCAATCTAGGGCTCCGGCGGAGCTGTTCTGCCGGGGAAACTTCCCTCCGGGAGGGGGAAATCATCACCATCGTCATCACCAACGATCCTCTCATCGGGAGGGGGTCAATCTCCATCAACATCTTCACCAGCACCATCTCCTCTCAAACCCTAGTTCATCTCTTGTATCCAATCTTTGTCCCAAAGCGTCAGATTGGTACCTGTGGGTTGCTAGTAGTGTTGATTACTCCTTGTAGTTGATGCTAGTTGGTTTATTTGGTGGAAGATCATATGTTCAGATCCTTTATGCATATTAATACCCCTCTGATTATGAACATGAATATGATTTGTGAGTAGTTATGTTTGTTCCTGAGGACATGGGAGAAGTCCTGCTATAAGTAGTCATGTGAATTTGGTATTTGTTCGATATTTTGATGAGAAGTATGTTGTCTTTCCTCTAGTGGTGTTATGTGAACGTCGACTACATGACACTTCACCATTGTTTGGGCCTAGAGGAAGGCATTGGTAAGTAATAAGTAGATGATGGGTTGCTAGAGTGACAGAAGCTTAAACCCTAGTTTATGAGTTGCTTCGTAAGGGGCTGATTTGGATCCATATGTTTCATGCTATGGTTAGGTTTACCTTAATACTTATTTTGTAGTTGCGGATGCTTGCAATAGGGGTTAATCATAAGTGGGATGCTTGTCCAAGAAAGGACAACACCCAAGCAGTGGTCCACCCACATACCAAATTATCAAAGTAACGAACGCGAATCATATGAGCGTGATGAAAACTAGCTTGACGATAATTCCCATCACTACAGGAAACATCTATTTTGCCGTCTGCCACGGCGGACGGCAAAGGCTCGAACGGCGGACGGCAAAAGGCTCCGGCAAAGTAGGCTACGGTAAACAGGTCCTTTGCCGTCTGCTTTTTATGGCGGACGGCAAAGAGTCCTTTGCCTACAGCGGCGGACGGCAAAAATACTGAACGTCCGCCAGCGTTAGTCCGTTAGGAGGCTAACGGCGGCCTTTGCCGTCCGCCAGCGGACGGCAAATTTGAGCGCCTCTTTGCCGTCCGCCAGTTGACGTCAGCAATGCGTCAGCGCCCGCTGTTTTTTGCTGTCTGCCACGGCGGACGGCAAAGGCAAAGTCTTTGCCGTCAGCTTAGCTTTGCCGTCCGCCACGGTAGGAAAATTTGCCAAATGGTCCATCTCTCAGGAAGCACAGGTGGGCGCCACGTGCCGCCTTTGCCGTCTGCCGCCTATGGCAAAGGTGTCTTTGCCGTCCGCGGCGGATGGCAAAGAGCCTGCACTGCCTCTTTTTATTCTGTTTTTCTTATATCCAACAATTATCACAGGAAATATATCACAGCAAATATATCACAGGAGCCAGCACATATATATCCAATATAATAAATATCCAGCACATATATATCCATACATACATAGTAGGTTGCACATAGTTCCATCGATCCATACATATTACAATATGCAAAGTTTCATCATAGCAATCTAGTTTCATCATAGCAAGCGAGCAGAATACAAGAAGTGCATCAAAGGAAAAAACAAGCAATCCATCATAGAAAGCTGGCTTCCGTGAAGTGAACGAAACCTGCAAAATGACAAATAAGAAAGTTAGAAAAAGAAGACTAGAAGAAGAATTAGACTAGAAGAAAAAGAATAGAAGAAGAAGAAGACTAGAAGAAGAAGTATATGCCATTTATTAGCTAACTTAGGTGAACTGGATCATTTATGAGCTAAATTAGTTGAAATGGATCGTTTATGAGCTAACTTAGGTGAAATGGATCGTTTATTAGCTAACCTAGGTGAAATGGATCGTTTATGAGCTATCCTAGGTGAAATGGATCGTTTATGAGCTAAGTTAGGTGAAATGGATCGTTTATGAGCTAACCTAGGTGAAATGGATCGTTTATGAGCTAACCTAGGTCATTATGGTAAGCATATTGGAGGAAATAAAGCTAAGTCTAGGTCTTTATGCATTTGTTAAGCAAAACACTAGAGAAACTTACCGTGATCAGGGAGGTGTAGGAGCGGGGTGGCTAGTGCCGCTACCTGGAGAAGGATCGTGCGATGCGTTTCTGGAGTTATGCTGCACCAAAGATCATTTCCAATGTCTCGTTAGCATTACGACACTCAAATGTTAAGACTAGCAAGTAATGTCCATTCAAATTAAACTCACCGTGCTCCCAGGAGCAATCACTGGCATCGGCGGAGCGGGCTGACCGGACTTCTCGCACACAGACTGCACATTTGGTTTTCAGAACAGAGTCATACTAGTTAGTAATGAGACTCAAATGTTAAGACTAGCAAGTAATCTGCAGAAGAAACTTACCACAAGGAGCTCGTACATGGCCCTTGCCTGCATGTCATTCCGTGCCCTCTCCTCCTCCATCATCTTTCTCGTCCTCTCCTCCATCTCCCGCTGCCTCTCCGCCGCCTCCGCCAGAAGTTTCTCCGTTCTATCTCTCTCAGTCTGTATAGCAGCCTGCAACACCACTCACATGACCATTTGTAATCATTGATGGAAGCGCACACAATGTAATGGAGAAAGATAACTGAGTACGTATCACTAACCTTGATGGCGAGTTGCACTGGCCGTTCACGAGGCCTTATCTCAGGAGCGGAGCTCGACTGGCGCGCCTTGATCTCCCGGAGAGTGCTAGGACAACGGATAAGTCCATCTCCAATGGCTATGGAGCCATGGGACCTCCCGCCACCAGATATCATCACCAGCTCTGGATCAATGGGACCCTGGCTCGGGTTAAAGTCCTCCCCTTTCCTCGCCTTCCCCTCATCTCTATATCTCACGAGCTTGTTGTGGGAGGAGATGTTGGTGAAGTTGTTTGCATCATCGAGGTCAGACTGAGAGAAAGCCTTGACTTTCTTGAAAGAGCCAGTGTGGGCCATGGCATACAGGTCGTACACCTCTGGCACCTTATCCACCTTATTGTAGCGTGCCTGAAAGAGAGAAACAATGAAAATTAGTAATTAAAGGGCTCAAGCTAGCATGATGAATGAATTGCATGAATCATGAAGCAAACCACATACCCAGTTGCGCCCGAACTGATATAAGTTGGAGCTGCCTTGATGGTGTGGCACACCTTCCATTTGGGCACGTTTGTCCTTGGCCTCGTTGTGGAGGGCTAGCCATTCTTTTGAGCACCACTCATGGACCAACACCTCCCAACAATCCATCCGATCCGCACACCATCTCGGAGGCGCCTAAGTTAGCAAATAGAAACTTGAGCGCTACGGCTAAGAATTACTAAATGAAGGAACTTAAGTAGAAGGCCTTAAGAATTACCTTCATGTACCGCTCCTTACTCAGGAACTTATCGCGGCACGCCGGCTTGGTCTTCTTGATACCACGCAAGGCGTAGTAGTCTCGAACAGCCTGCACCCGAGCCTCGTGCCGTAAGTTCTGGAGTAGGCGCTTGCAGACGTTCTGGATAACATTTGCCGCGTCCTCCTCGTATCCCTCCTCACACCTGTAGAATGTCTGCAATCAAATGAGACAATATTGATTAGTACAATTAATAACTAGCTAGTTGAAGATTTTGAAATGTGTAAAGGAGAAATTACCCAGAACGTCCTGATCACCATGTCTGCCCTCGTGTCGCACACGACACCGTCGATAATGACATCCGGCGGGGCCGGGGCAGCCACGTAGTGCTCCCAGCTCAACCCAAGCTCTGGAAGCCGACCCTCACCAGGCAACGTGACAAACCCCGGGAAGTTTTGCCGGCAAAGAACTCCAAGGACGGAGTTGGGCCGGCGGACACTATGATGGTGGTCCCAACCCCTGCAGCATGACAAGGCCAACGCATTAGTTATTTGAAGAAACGTGAATGCAGAAGGTACAAAAATATTAAATGCACTTACGTACCTCTCCCCATCAGGGAAGATCAACCACCTCTGCTCGCGGGTCGCCGGCACGGACGGGAGCCGTGTAGCACCACGCTGGTAGACGGTGCCACCCTCCTCCTCAAGATCAGTCGGCTCCCCGCCATCATCAGCATGGCCACTCGGCTCCTCGGGCTGATCCGGCCAGGTACCCCATCCGGACGTGTGCTCCTCCGGGGTCTCGTGGGCCGAACTCTCGTGGGTCGAAGGCCAGTCGACCCGAGGCTCGTGGGCCCAAGACCCGTGGACCGGAGGCTCGTGGACCGGAGTCCGTGTAGCCTCCTCCTCGGACGAGTCCACCCTAGCAGTCACGTGCTCGGGTGAAACAGCTGGGGGTGGCGGCGAGGAAGGCGCCGTAGCAGTCACCCTACCTCCTCTCCCGCGACCACGTGCCCCACCTCCTCTCTTCCTACCTCGTCCCCTGCTGGGCACCGCGATCGACGAAGAAGGGCCCGGCGGTGTGGACATACTGTCCAGCAACACTCGGCGGAGAGGTGCGTCTGGAATCGAAGACCTCAGACCACGCGCCGACGAAGAAGGGGCCTTGGCGCGCTCCCGACCAGCGCCCACCATCTTTCAACACGTGCCATGACAAACAGTAAACGAAATTAGTACAACATAAAAAAAAGACCAACATGAATAATAATATGTGTATCACTTAAGTGTATCATCATCAAGTACAACATTACAAAATTTAATACCTGACACTACTAATAATCTCGATCAGTATCATCAATAAATGCATAATCATCATCATCACTATAATCAATGACGGGTTCATAGGGTTCAGTGGCATCAACATGTGCAAGGCCACCTTGACGTAATCGGTCAAGCAATGATAGGTCATCCGCAGCAGTAACCTCTTCTTGTTCCGGCTCTTCTTGTTCCTCCTCTGGGGTGATGTCGGATTCACTGTCGCTGTCTACTTCAATGTTTTGGGGTGAAGTATAGCGGTTCTTGAAACGCTTTTTGGAAAGACGTGTCTCTTGGAAGAATTCTCCTTCATATGTGTCTGGGTTAATGTGAGGTTCATAATCCTCTTCCTTTGGGGGAGATAGTCTAGCACGTGGCGGCACTTCATAAACGATATCCCAACCTTTCAGATTTGGATTAGTTTGGCAGGCCCACGGTAGATAGAATACTTGGGTCGCCTGTTGAGCCGTAATATAGACATCAGGAACATCTAAATGGGTGCTTTGGTTGATTTCAACTAGCCCTATATGTTCATGAGTCCTTCTAGTCTCCTTCGGCTGAAACCAATAACATTTGAAGACTACGACATTCCGTGGGTTTTCACCATAGAATAGAAGTTCATAAATTGCTTCAACTCTCCCATAATACTCGGTACCTCCTTCGCCGATAGCAGATACACAACAATTTGTAGACTTTCGGTCGGCCATAGATAGCTCTTTGCCATAGGTACGAAAGCGATACCCGTTGATGTCGTATTTGTCAAATGAACGGACCTTATAGTCAAAACCATTAGCGACTTGTCTCAATTCGGCGTCCATAGACTCTGAATTAGCCTACAAGTTTAATATGAAAGGATTGTTGCATTACGCACAAATTAGCGAATGAAACCGGGATAGCCGCCTACAAATTAGCCTACAAGTCTAATAGAAATTACCGTTTGTTTGAACCAAGAGATGAAACCGGGATAGCCGCCTCCTTGCTTTGCGAGAAGCTCATACTCTTCGACAGAATCCTTTTGGATCACCGCTCCATACGAGAATAAGGCGACGTATCGACTGTATGAAATATCCAGGAATAAGAGCAGTTCAAAGGAAATAGAAGTTGCGAAACTATGTACCGAGAACTTACTCGATGTACGGCCGCACTTCTATCAGGTTGTTGAAGATATACAACGAAATGGTCCGCCATTGTTCGTTATCCAAAGATACTGGATTTGAAACACTGGCTGGTGCGAGATTCCCTTTGAATAGGCTGAGGTTGGATCCACCCTTTTTAGGGTCGTCAGCATTGTACCGAGGCTTCGGATTATGCAAATGACGATTTTTGGCTTCGTAGTGTGCTGTCACGAAGTTTGCCGCCTCCTCAGTGATGAATGCCTCAGCCATCGATGCTTCAATTCTACGTTTATTTTTACATTTTTGTCGAAGCGTCTTCTGCATCCTCTCAGTTGGGTAGCACCAACGATTTTGCACGGGCCCCCCCAATCTTGCCTCGGTCGGGAGATGCAAAATCAAATGTTGCATTGGATTAAAGAAGCCCGGTGGAAAGATCTTCTCTAACTTGCAGATCAACTCCGGCGCCAACTCTTCCATTTCTTCTAGCACGCCAGGCGATAGTTCTTTCGCACAAAGAACACGGAAGAAATAGCTGAGTTCTGCCAGTACTAGCCATTCATCCTCAGGGATGAAGCCACGCAACATCACCGGCATTACCCGCTCAATCCATATGTGCCAATCATGACTCTTGAGACCAAATATCTTCAATTTATCAAGACTGGCTCCCCTCTGTAGATTCGCTGCATACCCATCGGGGAACATCAACTGCATTTTCACCCACAAGATAATTTCCCTCATAGCTGGCCTTCCAAGATTGAACCATGCCTTTGGCTTCGTCCAGTTCTGCTTTCCTTTCGGTTCTTTCATGTTTTGTAACGGCCTATCACATAGCGCCTCCAGATCGACTCTAGCCTTAGTATTATCCTTTGACTTCCCATCTATGCCGAACAATGTACCAAAAAGTGCCTCGGCGATATTCTTCTCAGTGTGCATCACGTCGATGTTGTGTGGGCAAAGGAGGTCTTTGAAGTAAGGCAGATCCCATAAGCATGTTTTGTGAGTCCAGGCGTGCTTAGAATTATACCCCTTGAAGTACCCTGGACGCTCTGGATCTGGCTCGAGAGCGTTTAACTGATCCAGGGTCTGTTGGCCTGTCAATGCAGGTGGTGCAGAGTTTTTGACAACTCTACCTCTGATGAAGTTCTTCTTGTCTTTCCTGAACTTATGGCGAGGATTCAGGAACTGTCTATGCATGTCGAAGCAAGAAAACTTGCGACCGGCCTGAAGCCAACGAAACTCAAGAGCTCCCTTGCATGTGGGGCACGGGAACCTTCCATGCACACACCAGCCAACGAATAGCGCATACGCCGGCAAGTCATGCGTCGAGTACATGTACCAGACACGCATTATGAAGTTCCGTTTGCTATAGGCATCGTATGTCTTGAACCCATTATCCCAGGCTTCTTGCAATTCGTCCTTAAGCGGTTGCATGTACACATTCATATTTTTCCCCGGATAGTTGGGCCCTGGAATTATCAACGTCAGGAAAATGTTCTTTCTTTGCATAATCTGTCCGGGGGGGAGATTGAGTGGAAAGACAAATACGGGCCAACAACTGTATTGGGCTGCCGTCATACCAAACACACTGAACCCATCCGTGCTGATGCCGACTCGAGGATGCCTCGGATCTGCCGCTTTGTCACCATGTAATTCATCAAACTTTTTCCACGCAACACCATCCGATGTGTGTACAATCATCAGATTCCCATCTGCATCTAGTTCGGTTCTTTTGCCCGTTTTGTGCCATGTCATCTGTCTGGCCGTCTCTTCGACCATGAAAAGACGTTGAAGTCTTGGTACGATTGGCATATACCGAAGAACACTAACGGGGATTTTGGTCTGTGTCTTCTCACCCATACCGTTGTCTACCACAACATACCTGGAAGACTTGCAAATGGGACAATAGTTCAAGTCCGCATAGTCAAGCCTAAACAAGACACATCCTTTCTCACAGGCATGTATCTTATCATAGGGCATCTTCAGTGCACGGAGGATTTTGTCCGACTGGTACAGGTTTGCAGGCATTACATGGCCTTTGGGTAGAAAGCGTCCAAATACTGTCATCATTGCATCGTAGCATTCTCTGCCCAAGTTGAACTGAGCCTTCAGAGCCATTACTTGTGAGATGGCATCCAACTGACAAAGCTCAGTGTGCTCATGGAGCGGACGTTTTGAAGACTCCAACATTTCATTGAAGGCCTTTGCAGATTCCTCCATCTCCTCGTCCGAATCCCGAGCATCATCAAAGTCTTGCACCATGTTTTCCATCCCGGTACCATGCTCGTCGGTGCGACGACGATCCACCTCAGCTCGGTCACGTTGGGCAGACTCACCATGAAATGTCCACACCGTATAATCGGGCGTAAAACCACTCTTCTGCAGGTGTTTGCCCATTTCAGCCTCTGTCCTCTTTTCCCAATTGCCGCACCGTAAACAGGGGCACCAGGTTTTCCTCTGGCCATTTGCAAATGCGGCTCGCACAAACCCCTTGGTTTTTGTGAACCATTCAGTGCTCCATTTGTTCTGACCAGTGTGACCGGTGTACATCCACGCACGATCACTCATCTTGACTTTCAGAGCTACTAGACACACAACAAATATATATATATATATAATTCACCATGTATATATTCATCAGTTGATCTACTTTGTCAATTTTATTACGTCCATGCAACCTACACTCTAATAGGTAATGATAGGTCCTAATCCCACCCGAGTATGTTTAGATTGGGTTCATTTTCCCATGCTATGCTCCGGATCCTACGCAAAATTTCGGCAGCACCTCCCCGCTGTTCTCCTGATACACGTCTCTGCAATAAACAGAGAGGATGTGTACCCGGAGAACAACAGGGGAGGCACTGACGAAATTTATGCGTCGGATCCGGAGCAAAGCATATGGGAAAACGAACCCAATCTAAACATACTCGGGCTGTCCATGGATAGCGTTGGACAATTCGAAAGAATCAAGGTTATAAATATGCAAATGCATGCATATTTATAACTATGACGCTTTCGAACGGGAGACACATATTGGTTACGCATACTGATGATTCAAGACACATATATAGCTAGCTATCAAGTTTCATCGGAATAGATCAAATAATTAATGGGGGAGGAGGACATGTCATTTGTGCTCACCCACGAACGAAGGGGCAGAGCTCGTCAAACGCACGGCGAGGTCGTCGAACACCAAACCTCGCAGCGATGAAACAACTGCACATTTAAAACTACCCGATCAACACAATTATATATGATGTTTTTCATAACAAAATCGAAAAATATATGACCTAACTAATAATTCACAAATATATGACCCCGTCGGCCTCTGGAAGGCCAAAGAACACCTTTTCGGGAGGTGTCGGGGGTCGAGGTGTCGTGTCGGTGTCGGGGTGCCGTGTCGGGGTCGGGGTCGGGGTGTCGGGTCGGGGTCGGGGTGCCGTGTCGGTGTCGGGGTCGGGGTGTCGGGTCAGGCTCGGGGTCGGGGTGTCGGGGTCGGGGTCTCGGGGTCGGGTTGTCGGGGGTGTCGTGTCGAGGGTCGGGGTGTCGTGTCGGGGTCAGGGTGCTGTTTCGGGGTCGGGGGGTCGGGGTGTCGTGTCGGGGTCAGGGGGTTAGGGGGTCGGGTGTCGGGGTGGAGTCGGGGTCGGGTGTCGGGGTGTGGTGTCGGGGTTGAGGGGTCAGGGGGTCAGGGGGTCTTCTCATTCTTCTTCTACTTCTACTTCTTCTCATTCTTCTACTTCTTCTCATCCCCCGTCTTCTACTTCTTCTTCTTCTTCTTCTTCTTCTTCTTTCTCCTCCTCCTCCTCCTCCTCCTCCTCCTCCTCTTCTTCTTCTTCTTCTTCTTCTTCTTCTTCCCCCTTCTACTTATTCTACTTTTCGTCTTCTTTTTTCATCTTTTTTCACTTCCTTTAATTATGACTATTTAACTAAAACCTAACACTAGTCTAATATAATCCAATCTAATTAATCTAATCTAGCTAACTATATAACCTAAACCTAAACTAAAAACCTAAACTAATTAAAACTAAACTATTTAAACTAATTAAACCTAAACTAATTAAAACTAAACTAATTAAACTAAATAACCTAAACTAATTAATTCTAAACTGAAAAAACTTAAACTAAAAAACCTTATCTAAACAGAAAAGAAAACAAAAAACAGAAAAAAATAGGACACAGGGGGGCGGCAGGGGGTCACCGTGGGGGCGGCGACGGGTCGGGGAGGGGGCGGCGACGGGGCGGCAGCAAGGCGGCGCAGCGATGGGGAGGGAAGGGGCAGCGATGGGCGGCGCTCCTCGGGGGGCGGTCGACCCGCGGCTGCAGCGGCAGCGGCGGTTGGTCGGGCGTCGGGGGTGGGGACGGGCGCGGCGGTACGGGGCTTGGACGGCCGCGGTGCGGCTGGCCGACGTGGAAGGAGCGGCGGGGCCGCGATGGAGGTTGGGGAGGGGTGCGGGGCGGCGGGGAGGCCAGCTACGCCGGACGGGGTCGGCGGCGGCGGCACGGGCTGGTGTGGGCGGGGCGATGTGGAAGAGGCGGCGAGGGTGCGGTGGAGGTCGAGGCGGCGAGGGTGCGGTGGAGGTCGGGCCGGGGCGGGCGGCGGCGGCGGCGGGGTGGGAGGAGAGAACGGCGAGGAGAGAAGAAGTGAGTAACGGGCGGGGGGGGGGGTACGGGCCGTTAGGTAGTGCCCTCTTTGCCGTCCGCCTATCTTTGCCGTCCGCCCTTTTTGCCTCTTTGCCGTCTGCTGGCGGACGGCAAAGAGGTGGGCCGTTAGGTTTTTTATAAACGGGCGGGGGGTGGGGGCCACCTCACTCTTTACCGTCTGCTGGCTGACGGCAAAGAGCTCGCAGATGGCAAAGAGCTTCTTTGCCGTCTGCCGTTTCTTTGCCGTCTGCTTTTGGGTAGCTGATGGCAAAGAGCTTCTTTGCCGTCAGCTAGCAGACGGCAAAGAGCCGGCAGATGGCAAATTAGCTGATTCCAGTAGTGCATGTGTCCTCAGGAGCGTTTTCCTTCATATAAGAGTTTGTCCAGGCTTATCCTTTACTACAAAAAGGATTGGGCCATCTTGCTGCACCTTATTTACTTTCATTACTTGTTACCCGTTACAAATTACCTTATCACAAAACTATCTGTTACCGATAATTTCAGTGCTTGCAGAGAATACCTTACTGAAAACCGCTTATCATTTCCTTCTGCTCCTCGTTGGGTTCAACACTCTTACTTATCGAAAGGACTACGATAGATCCCCTATACTTGTGGGTCATCAGTGACGTCCCTCGCCTTCTTGATCCAGCAAGACGTCGAGGTAGTAGATGAGTTCCGTCAGCACGACATCGTGGTGTAGGTGATGGTGAAGTGATCCTCGCAGGGCTTCGCCTAATCACTACGAAAATAAGACCGAGGGTGTAAACGGTGGAGAGGCCCCGCACACAGCTAGGAAATTGTCTAGTGTGTGCTAGGGGCGTCCCCCACATATATATAGGTGGGAGGGAGAGGGCAAAGGCCAGGAGGCGCCCCAAGTAGGAACGAATCCTACTTGAGTTCCTCCTAGGCCGCCCCCTCCTTATTTACCGGAGGGGGAAGGAAAGAGGAGGGGGAGAAAGGGAAGGGGGAGGCCGAATCCCCCCTTTCCTTTCTCTTCCCCTCTTTCCTTCTCTCCTTGGTTCGGCCCATATGGGGGGCGCACCAGCTGTTTGTAGCTGGTGCGTTTCCCCTCTTGGCCCATAAGGCCCATATCTTTTGTCGGGGGTGCCCGGAACCCCTTCCGGTGACCCGATATGTACCTGGTACCCTCCGGAACACTTCCGGTGTCCGAATAATATAGTCCAATATATCAATATTTACCTCTCGACCATTTCGAGACTCCTCGTCATGTCCGTGATCTCATCCAGGACTCCGAACAACATTCGGTCACCAAATCACATAACTCATATAATACAATATCGTCGTCGAACATTAAGCGTGCGGACCCTACAGGTTGAAGAACTATGTAGACATGACCAAGACACCTCTCCTGTCAATAACCAATAGTGAAACCTGGATGCCCATATTGGCTCCTACATATTCTACAAAGATCTTTACCGGTCGAACCGTTATGACAACATACATTATTCCATTTGTCTATCGGTATGTTACTTGCCCGAGATTTGATCGTCGGTATCTTTATACCTAGTTCAATCTCGTTACCAGCAAGTCATTTTACTCATTCCATAATACACCACCTCGTGATCAAATCCTTAGTCATTTGCTTGCAAGCTTATGGTGTGTATTACTGAGAGGGCCCAGAGATCCCTCTCTGTTACTCGGAGTGACAAATCCTAATCTCGATCTATGCCAACTCAACAAACACCTTCGGAAGTACCTGTAGAGCATCTTTATAATCACCCAGTTACGTTGTGACATTTGATAGCACACAAGGCATTCCTCCGGTATCCGGGAGTTGCATAATCTCATAGTCGAAGGAATATGTATTTGACATGAAGAAAGCAATAGCAATAAAATTGAACGATCAATATGCTAAGCTAACGGATGGGTCTTGTTCATCACATCATTCTCCTAATGATGTGATCCCGTTATCAAATGACAACTCATGTCCATGGTCAGGAAACCTTAACCATCTTTGATCAATGAGCTAGTCAAGTAGAGGCTCACTAGGGACACAGTGTTTGTCTATGTATTCACACATGTATTAAGGTTTCCGATCAATACAATTCTAACATGAATAATAAACATTTATCATGAATAAGGAAATATAAAATAACAACTTTATTATTGCCTCTAGGGCATATTTCCTTAAGTCTCCCACTTGCACTAGAGTCAATAATATAGATTACATTGTAATGATTCTAACAGCCATGGAGTCCTGGTGCTGATCATGTTTTGCTCGTGGAAGAGGCTTAGTCAACGGGTCTGCTACATTCAGATCTGTATGTATTTTGCAGATCTCTATGCCTCCCTCCTTGACTTGATCACGGATGGAGTTGAAGCGTCTCTTGATGTGTTTGGTTCTTTTTTGAAATCTGGATTCCTTCGCCAAGACAATTGCTCTAGTATTGTCACAAAAGATTTTCATTGGACCCGATGCACTAGGTATTACACCTAGATTGGGTATGAACTCCTTAATCCAGACTCCTTAATTTACGATGAGCTCTTTGTCACCTCCATAAACGAGAAACATATCCTTGGTACTTCAGCATGTTCTTGACCCTGTCCAGTGATCCACTCCTGGATTACTTTGGTACCTCCCTGCCAGACTTATGGCAAGGCACATATCTGGTCTCGTACACAACATAGCATACATGATAGAACCTATGGCTAAGGCATAGGGAATGACTTTCATTATCTCTGTATCTTCTGCAGTGGTCGGGATTTGAGTCTGTCACACCTTGCAACACGGGCAAGAACCCTTTCTTTGACTGATCCATTTTGAACTTCTTCAAAACTTTGTCAAGGTATGTGCTTTGTGAAAGTCCTATTAAGTGTCTTGATCTATCTCTATAGATCTTGATGCCCAATATATAAGCAGCTTCACCGAGGTCTTTCATTGAAAAATTCTTATTCAAGTATCCTTTTATGCTATCTAGAAATTCTACATCATTTCCAGTCAACAATATGTCATCCACATATAATATTAGAAATGCTACAGAGCTCCCACTCACTTTCTTATAAATACAGGCTTCTCCGAAAGTCTGTATAAAACCATATGCTTTGATCACCTCATCAAAGCGTATATTCCAACTCCGAGATGCTTGCACCAGTCCATAGATGGATCGTTGGAGCTTGCACACTTTGTTAGCACCTTTAGGATCGACAAAACCTTCTGGTTGCATCATATACAACTCTTCTTTTAAGAAATCCATTAAGGAATGCAGTTTTGACGCCCATTTGCCAGATTTCATAATCATAAAATGTGGCAATTGCTAACATGATTCGGACAGACTTAAGCATCGCTACGGGTGAAAAAGTCTCATCATCGTCAACTCCTTGAACTTGTCAAAAACCTTTTGCAACAAGTTGAGCTTTGTAGATAGTAAAATTACCATCAGCGTTAGTCTTCTTCTTGAAGATCCATTTTTTCTCTACGGCTCTCCTATCATCAGGCAAGTCCACCAAAGTCCACACTTTGTTCCCATACATGGATCCCATCTCAGATTTCATGGCCTCAAGCCATTTATCAGAATCTGGGCTCATCGTAGCTTCTTCATAGTTCGTAGGTTCGCCATGGTCTAGTAACATGACTTCCAGAACAGGATTACCGTACCCCTCGGGTGCGGAACATGCTCTGTTCGACCTACGAGGTTCAGTAGTAACTTGACCTGAAGTTTCATGATTAGCATCATTAGCTTCCTCTCTAGTTGGTGTAGGGATCAGGGGAATGGATTTCTTTGATGAGCTACTTTCCAAATTGAGAGAAGGTACAATTACCTCATCAAGTTCTACTTTCCTCCCACTTACTTCTTTTGAGAGAAAATCCTTCTCTAGAAAGGTTCCATTCTTGGCAACAAAGATCTTGCCTTCGGATATGTGGTAGAAGGTGTACCCAATTGTTTCCTTAGGGTATCATATGAAGACGCACTTCTCCGATTTGGGTTCGAGCTTATCAGGCTGAAGCCTTTTGACATAAGTGTCGCAACCCCAAACTTTAAGAAACAACAACTTAGATTTCTTGCCAAACCACAGTTCATACGGTGTCGTCTCAACAAATTTAGACGGTGCCCTATTTAACATGAATGCAGCTGTCTCTAATGCATAACCCCAAAACGATAGTGGTAAATCGGTAAGAGACATCATAGATCGCACCATATCTAATAAAGTATGGTTATGAGGTTCGGACACACCATTACACTGTGGTGTTCCAGGTGGCGTGAGTTGTGAAACTATTCCAAAATGTTTTAAATGAAGGCCAAACTCATAACTCAAATATTCACCTCCATGATCAGATCGTAGAAATTTTATTTTCTTATTACGACAATTCTCCACTTCACTCTGAAATTCTTTGAACTTTTCAAATGTTTCAAACTTGTGTTTCATTAAGTAGATATACCCATATCTGCTGAGATCATGTGTGAAGGTCAGAAAAAAATGATAAAAGTCGCGTGCCTCAACACTCATTGGACCGCATACATTGGTATGTATTATTTCCAATAAGTCAATAGCTCGCTCCATTGTTCCGGAGCAGGGAACTTTAGTCATCTTGCCCATGAGGCATGGTTTGCGAGTATCAAATGATTCATAATCAAGTGATTCCAAAAGCCCATATGCATGGAGTTTCATCATGCGCTTTACACCAATATGACCTAAACGGCAGTGCCACAATATGTTGCACTATCTTTATCAACTTTGCATCTTTTGGCATCAATATTATGAAAATGTGTATCACCACAATCGAGATTCAACAAAAATAGGCCACTCTTCAAGGGTGCATGACCATAAAAGATATTACTCATATAAATAGAACAACCATTATTCTCCAATTTAAATGAATAGCCATCTCGCACTAAACAAGATCCAGATATAATGTTCATGCTCAACGCTGGCACCAAATAACAATTATTCATGTCTAAAACTAATCCCGAAGGTAGATGTAGAGGTAGCGTGCCGACGGCGATCACATCGACCATGGAACCATTCCCGATGTGCATCGTCACCTCGTCCTTAGCCAATCTTTGTTTAATCTGTAGCTCATGTTTCGAGTTACAAATATGAGCAACCGAACCAGTATCAAATACCCAGGCACTACTACGAGCATTAGTAAGGTACACATCAATAACATGTATATCAAATATACCTTTGTTCACTTTGCCATCCTTCTTATCTGCCAAATGCTTGGGGCATTTCCGCTTCCAGTGACTAGTCCCTTTGTAGTAGAAGCACTCAGTTTCAAGCTTGGGTCCAACTTTGGGATTCTTCCCAGGATTGGCAACTTGCTTGCCATTCTTCTTGAAGTTCCTTTCTTTCCCTTGCCCTTTTATTGAAACAAGTTGTCTAGTTAACCATCAACAGTTGATGCTCCTTCTTGATTTCTACCTCCACAACTTTGAGCATTGCGAAGAACTCGGGAATTGTCTTCTCCATCCCTTGCATATTATAGTTCATCACGAAGCCTTTGTAGCTTGGTGGCAGTGATTGAATAACTCTGCCAATAACACTATCATCTGGAAGATTAACTCCCAGTCGTGTCAAGTGATTATGATACCCAGACATTTTGAGTATGTGTTCATTGACAGAACTGCTCTCCTCCATCTTGCAGCTATAGAACTTGTTGGAGACTTCATATCTCTTAACTGTAATGACCAAACCTCGAAGGATTTGAGTCTTTGTGCTTACCGTGCTAGTCCCTGGATCGAACTCGCTAGCACACACTGTATAGATGAATACCAGAACAACAAGTGCATCATTTATTACAACGTATGATCTGGAATGTATAAAATAAAACAATCTGCATAGCACTTGGCTAGCTTTAATCAATCAAACAACGGAAAGTAGTAGAAAATAACTATGAGTCCCATCATAGCCCACTGGCGATGCTGAGTGCAGACTCGCGACCCTAACGATACCTTACTCTTCGTCTGAATATCCTACAACATGAGACGTTGTAGCCATATAGGTCAATACTTTGAATGTATTGGCAAGTTACACAGGAGTAATAATATAGCAGACCTACATGTATATGCATAGTATAACAAAAGAAGGCTTGAGGGTTTATTTTTGCAAAAAGCTGATTTTATCCTAATAACTACCTAATAGTCAAATTTTTATTTACTTCTTTTATTACTACAATTAAATACACAAGGTTGAGTTGGCAAAATCAACTCCAACCTACCCTTTATTAAGTTGCCCAACAAATTTATTAAGTGTCACATCTGTCAAGATCATCCAATAACTGTAATGGCATAGTGGCTCAAATTTGCCCATAACCGGGGACACGGCTAATCATGATTAGTTTTAACACTCTGCAGAGTTTAGTACGCTTTACCCACTGGACCCAATCCGAAGATTGAGACGAAGTCTTTCAGAAGAGGTTCCCATAACCACCTGACGGCCACATCCCACCTACATATGCTACATCTATCGACACTATCTGGGCAAGGGTTCCAACAACTGATCAACTAAGCCAGAGCCCATATAGCCAGTGGCCGCACATGGAAGCTACTAGTCACTAAGTCTGTCTGATCTTTTTGAACCTGGGCGGCTTTCCACTTAGGGTGCACTCTCATGGGTGCATGGCCTTAGAAAAGGTGCAAGACCCCATGATGCCTTCCCTCAACACCAAGCAATACCACTTCCGCCCAGAGGTGAGTTAAATCCTGAGTTACTACTCAATTGTTATATATATATTTAATCCTCACATAAACTCAATGAATACACGAACCACCCCCGTCTACAAAGCATAGCAAACTACAACTACCACGATTTGCAAAAGACGGGAAGATAGCTCAACAGCATAGCCAACATATATAATACTCCTATACATGCATATATTCATAGTGTGATATAACTACATGCATAGAAAACAATAGGTAAAGGATGATCAACATGTAACTTGCCTTGGTTCTGGTTCAAAAAGTAACACTCCTGACAATAGCTCGTGTCGCACTCCGGACAATCTACACATTTCACACAATTCAACATATCAATCACCGGAACACGAAAACAACCAAAACAAAACCAACAACAAGAAAATAATTTTTTAAACTCAACAACAGAAGCTTAACAGCACCTAAAATGCACTACGGTCACAATGCAAAAAGAATCACTAAATTTCGTTAAACGGTTGGGAAGTTACGGCCTCCAGAAGATTTATTTCAAATTCAAATGAATTCAAATTTGAAAAGTGCAAACATGTGCAAAGTCGGTACTGTGATAATGTGCTGATTTTTGTGAGTGCATAGGAAAAATAATTACCTAAATTGGACTTATAGAATAAAAGATATAGCTAAAAGAATTTTGGATGAAAATCTGTGAAAAACACAAAGAAACAGAAAACTCCTATGCGTGTCTTGTAGCGAAGTTCCACGTGGCTGTGTCCGATTAGCTGGGCGCGTGTGCTCACCAGAACAAAGGAAAACGACGGCGGCGGCTCGGGCGTCGGCGGTGGCGCTCCTCCGGCGAATCTCCAGCGATGGGGAAGTGACGGGCGGGTGCGGTGTCGAGCGGCGGAGGCGGCAGTGACGTCAAACGGCAACGGGGCGACCTCTGTAGGCGACAGCGAAGACGTTAACTCCGGCGTGCTCGGCGACGGAGGGTGGGCTCGTTCCTCTCTCTCTACTGCGATTTCAGCCACAAGGGCGTGTGAGGAAAGGGCGGCGTCGAGTGGGGGTTCAAGGGTGAGAAGTGGAGCGGCAGGGGCGTCCTTACGGTGGCGGATACGGACGGTGAACGTCGGCGGCCTTGGAGCTCGACGGCGAGATCCAAATGAGCACAGCGGCTTCGAGCAGACGAGGAAAGAAAGGGGAGGGCGTGCGCTAGGGTTCCCGATGGCTTTTGCTCGAGCGGGGAGTCTGTTAGGACCGTGCCACTCCAATGCCTGACAGAGGGGTCCCAAGAGTCAGTCAACTCCACGGCCAGGCCAGACGACCATGAGGAGGACAAGTCAGCAGGCGAATGACACGATGCAAGCCGGCGATTGGTCCAGATCAGCCAGCGCAACGAGACGGCCTTTATATACTAGCTAGTGGCGTGTGTGGTGGTTTATGCAATGTAATATGACTTGAACCGGAGCTGCTCTCCTGGACTCTCCTACCTAATCGATCCCCTTTTCCTCCTTCCCCTACCTGCTCTCGTCCTCCTCCTTCCTCTCTCGATCCAGTCCCGTTACATCTGGTATCAGAGGTCCATCGATCTTGCGACCTGGAGACCGCCTACCCCAAGCCCTGCTACCAGACGAAGCAGGCAAGACAGACGGCGGAAATGGAGGAGCAGATCGCCGCGCTCGCAAAGGACGTCAACGACGGGCGGATCGCCAACGAGGCGAGGCTGGATGCGATCCAGATGTCCCTGGAGCTGTGGCGCCCCGCCGTCACCCACATCCAGAAGCAGGTGGACGACCTGCACGCGCAGGTGGGGCGCATCGCTCTCCACCCCGTACTGGCGGCGCCTCCGGATCCGATCCCGGAGGGCGACGCGGTGGTGTGACCGGCGTCGAGCTCGAACACGATGCCCCCGAGCACCACGGTCCGAGAGGCCACGGCAAGATCGACGACACCGGAGTGCCGACATATGGAGTGGTCACCACCCATGTGCCTCCTCCGGTCAAGGGTACGTCCCTGACCGATTCCCCATCACAACATCTGGTAGTTTCCGATCCGCACACAGCACACATCAATTCCCATAGTTGGTCGCTGCCGAAGTTGGATTTTCCGTCGTTCGACGGCGATAATCCACAGTTCTGGAAAATGCGGTGTGAAAAGTACTTTTCGGTATATGGGGTTCAGTCTGAGCTGTGGGTCAGAGTAGCAACCCTGCATTTCACAGGCAATGCGGCGCGCTGGTTGTAATTGCATGAGACTCAGAGTGAATCCATGTCGTGGGATGAGCTGTGCGCGGCCCTGTGTGGGAAGTTTGGTCGGGAACAATATCAAACTCATCTTCGTCAGTTCCGTACTCTCCGTCAGACTAGCACTGTCCATAACTACATGTTTTTTTGACCTGGAAGACTGCAGGGCTTACACCCCACAACATTTTATTAATAAAGAACAAAGAATAAGTACAAAATTCCTCAAGAAGGGGAACAAAAAGAAAGAAAAGCTATACAAGAAAAGCTATAGTACTCTAAGAAATTAAAGAAAGCACTAAAAACTACAACTAGGAAAGAGAGAAGTTACAAAATAGATGGCCTTCAAGGAGGTAGGAAATCAATCCATTTGAGCAGAGCCTCCTTGTATCTGGTCTTGATCCGATGTGAAAGAAGAGTAATATGATGAATAAAACCATTTCTCCACTGCTTAAAAGGTGGGTTGACATGCCTAGAAGCCATGTCATTCCTAACTTTCCAAATATTCCACCATGCAAGAAAAACCACCTCTGAGAAAAAAGGCTTATTAAACTCCTTCCTGGCATGTAAGGCAATTTGCACCATACCATTGCTATCCAACCAGGAAACTTGCAGGTAGTTCCAGATTCTCATACTGAAGTTACATTGGAAGAATAGATGATTCCTATCCTCAGTTACTCTAGTCGGGCATAGGACACAACTAGGTCCATCATTAATTCTCCAATGGCGTTGATGAATCATATCCTTGGTGTTAACTCTGTCCATAATTACCAGCCAAGCAAACATTTTAATTGTCATGGTACAGCAGCTTTTCCAGACCCAGCTTAGTATAGGATTGGCAATAACAGGCTGGTGGACAAAATCATAGTACTTATTTGCCGAGTACTCCGCCTTTTTCCCATGTCTCCAAGCCTAGATATCATTACAACCATTGTCTAAGGAAGTCCCAGATAACAAGCTTGAAAGCTGATTGAACTCCCTAAAAGCCAGTTCAGACAATGGCAATGAAAACATTTGCTGCAAATTTCCTACCTGTATCACTTCCATGACAGAAAGGTTCTTCTGCAGGCAAAAAGAGAAAAGCCTTGGAAACCTTTCTTCCAGAGGAATGCAAGACTGGTCAATCTCCCAATGATCAGACCAAAATAGAACAGAATCTCCTTTGCCAACAGTGACAGAGGTAATAGCCCGATACTTGTCCATTAATTTACAAATGTCCCTCCACCAGAATGAGCCACAAAGAATAGTGTCATGAGGAATTCTCTGAAAGTAATATGAGTCCCACACCAAACGGACCCATGGCACATCTGCTTTATTATAGAATTTATTCAGGTACTTAAGGAGCAGAGCATCATTCTGTAGTCCCAAATTCAGAATTCCAAGCCCACCCTTCATCTTGGGCCTGCAGACAAGGGGCCAAGCAGCCAAAGAGTGTCCCTTCTCCTGACCATATTTCCTCCAGAGGCACTGTCTTTGAATCCTTTCTAACTACTTTAGAATACCTTGTGGCAAAGATAGACTACAAAGGAAGAGTATGGGCAGTGAAGATATCACTGAATTTACCAACTGCAACCTACTGCCTTGTGGTAAAAACCAGGAACTAGCAGTTAACCTTCTTTCCATGCAGTCCACCAAAGGTAGCAAATCAACAATTTTGGGCCGAGTGGTTCCAATAGGAAGTCCCAAATAAGTGAAAGGCATATAACCAAGCCGACAACCAAATAGGGCAGCAAGTGCAGAAGCAACAGAGGCTTCCACATTGATGGGGTACATTGAAGACTTATGGAAGTTCATTTGCAGTCCAGTTGCCAAGGAAAAGGAGTTGAGCACTGATTTGAGGGCCTCCAACTGAGCTGGGCCAGCATTCACAAACAACAAAGTATCATCTGCATACTGGACTACTGGATAATCAGGATCATGTGTTGGCAATGGCAAGGCAAGCAGGCCCCTATACAAAAGATCATTGATCATGGTTTGCAGAAGGTCAGCAGCTATCACAAAAAGCAAATCCATGTCGTGGGATAAGCTCTTGGAAGCGCTACCCCGGCGAGAGTATCGACGACAGGAAGCACCTCTGCCACGGGCAGCCGCGCGGCCTTTACTGGCGGTGGGCGTGCCGCCCGTTCGTGCGGCAGCCCCTGGAATTCCAGTTGTGGCTGAAGATCGGCACGGTGTCGAGGCGGCAAATGCGCCTGAGCGACCACGAGCAAGGGATGACCGTGTCTCCGCGCTCCGAAATTACAGGCGAGCGCGAGGACTCTGCTTCAAGTGTGGGGAACACTGGGGTCAAGGCCACCAGTGTGCTGCCATGGTCCAACTCCATGTGGTCGAGGAGCTGCTCGATCTCCTTCAAGCAGGCGATCAGCTGCAAGATCAACAGGCTGATGAGTCAGATGATGAGGTGTTCATGTCTATTTCAAAGCTAGCTACTATAGGACAAACAACGCTTCATACAGTGCGCTTGGTGGGCAAGATTGACTCTAAAGAAGTTTTAATCCTGGTGGACTCGGGCAGTTCTCACAGTTTCGTCAGCGAGGCAGTCGCAATGACAATGGAAGACAAAGTTCAGAAAACTACGAGTTCGTCGGTGAAAATTGCTGATGGAGGAATACTGAAATGTGATAGTGTGATTCCCCAATGCTTATGGCATACGCAAAAGCAAGAATTTGCAACTGACCTCCGAGTACTTCCTCTCGGCTGTTATGATATGGTCATCGGAATGGATTGGCTTCAGAGTTGTGGGCCTATGTGGGTTGACTGGGAGCATAAGCGACTCCAATTCCAGTATGATGGGCAGTGGATCGAGCTGGTCTGAGTCCAACCAGAGCTAGCTACTGTTCTGCAGATTTCAGCAGTGCAGTTGCAAGAACTGGAGGATCAGCATGCAATAGCACACATGGTGCTCCTTTGCAGAGTCGAGACAGACCCCAAGTGTCAGGCATCAGAGGTGGAGCATCCAGAAATTGCAGCATTACTGGAAGAATTCGACATGGTATTCGCTAAACCAACTACACTGCCCAAACACAAACCGTGGGACCATAAAATTCAGTTATTGGAAGGTACGAAGCCGGTGAATATCAGGACATACCGCTACACTCCGGAGCAGAAAACAGAGATTGAGAAGCAGGTCAAGGAGATGTTGAAACAAGGCCTGATTGTACCAAGCACCAGTCCATTCTCTTCTCCGGTGCTACTGGTCAAGAAGAAAGATCAAACTTGGCGATTCTGTGTGGACTTTCGTCATTTGAATGCCATCACACTCAAGCCAAACTTCGCACTGCCGATTATTGATGAGCTCCTGGACGAATTGGCAGGATCCAAATGGTTCTCGAAGCTAGACCTACGCGCTGGGTATCATCAAATAAGATTAGTGGAACAAGATGAAGAAAAGACAGCCTTCACAACTCATCAGGGGCATTTTCAGTTCAGGGTGTTGCCGTATGGTGTCACCGGAGGCCCTAGCACATTTCAATCAATGGTGACGATTGTGTTGTCCCCTCTACTTCGCCACGGCGTCCTCGTCTTCATGGATGACATACTGGTGCACTCCGCGACACTAAGGAAACACATACAGCTGCTGCGCCAAGTGTTACAACTCTTGAGAGATAATGAACTAGTGGCAAAACGCTCGAAATGCTCGTTCGCACAAAACCAAATCACCTACTTGGGCCACCAGATCAGCGAACAAGGAGTGGCCACTATGATGGAGCATGTTCAGACGGTGCAGGATTGGAAGCAGCCTACAAATGTCAAAGAGCTGCGGGGGTTCTTAGGACTATTAGGCTATTACAGGAAGTTTGTCAGAACTTTTGGGTTGATCAGCAGACCACTCACCGACCTGCTAAAAAAGAATTCAGTGTTCGTGTGGACTCCAACAGCCGAAGCGTCATTTCAGGATCTCAAAAAAGCCCTGGTCACTACGCCTGTTCTCGCGCTGCCAGATTTCTCGAAGCAATTCGTAGTGGAAACGGATGCCAGTGCAACAGGGATTGGCGCGGTGCTGATGCAGGCGGGACACCCTGTCGCTTACTTGAGCAAGAGCCTAGCTCTCCGCAACCTGGGACTGTCGGCATACGAGAAGGAGTGCTTGGCCTTGCTGCTAGCTGTCGATCATTGGCGACCATATCTGCAACACTCGGAGTTTGTCATTAGGACGGACCAACGCAGTCTGCTCAACCTGACGGACCAGCGCCTCAATACACCTATTCAGCAGCGTGCCTTCACCAAGTTAGTCGGGCTTCGCTTCCAAATACAGTACAAGGCGGGGGTGACGAATCGAGCGGCTGATGCCCTCTCGAGACGAACGCATACAGAGACCCACGAACTGGCGGCAGTCACTCTTGCACGACCAGCTTGGATGGACTCGATTCGATCAAGTTACCAGCAAGACGCAGCGGCTGAGCAACTGATGACCAGATTGGCTTTGGACAGTAAGAGTGATCCTGGCTTTGAATTGAGTGAAGGGGTCATAAAATTTTAGGGGCGCATCTGGATTGGCAAGGACACGGAAACTCAAACGGCCCTGATATCAGCACTTCATGACAGCGCAGCAGGGGGGCACTCTGGGTTTCATGCGACGTATCATCGAGTGCCTTCGTCAGAAAGTGCCAAATTTGCCAGCAAGCTGTAACATCCCAAATTTTCAATTTGGAATGTTATACATAGGTCATCATTGCATATCATGTTTTATTGCATTTTGACAAATCCTCGATAAATCCTAAGCAACTCAAGGACCCTCGGAGAGAGTTGGGGATTTTTCTTAAATTTTCATATTTGATTTTCATCAAATAATAAGACGAGGATTTTGGTTTTAATTATTTTCTCTCCGGAAAAATATTACATTTTAATATACGAGAGGCGAAAACATGACTTCTCCAAAACAATTGAAATACTGGAGGAAAAATGTTAAAATCATTATTTGGAATTTATTTGGATTTTATTTGCAATTTTTATTGCATTAAAAATATTGCATGTTTTCAAAATATTTATTTTGATTTAAAAAATGTTCACCCTATTTTAGATTTTCTAACTAGACGGGGGAAATTTATTTCATATTTTTCTGATTTTTAGTTATTTTTCTACGTATTATTTTCCGAGGAACTTATTTAAAAAAAATCCGCCCGCGCGCCGACTGGGCCAAAGGCCCAGCCGACGGCCCAGCCCCGTCGCCCGTCGTCTCCGTCCCGGAGACGGGATCGCCGCCGGAGTCCGCCACGGCTACGCCGCCGCCCGGTGCCCCCTTCCCCAAGCCGCCACCCCCCTACTATATATATAGCCCCCCCTCTCTCTCCCTCAACCCGCAAGTCGCCGCCGCCGCCGCACTCACCGCCGCCGCCGCTAGCCCGCGCCGCCGCCGCCGGAGCCGCCGCCCTCGCCTCGCCCGCCCCTCGCCGAGCCCCGCACCCCGCCGCCGGAGTCGCCGCCCCGCCGGAGCCCCTCGCTGGAGCCCGACGAGGTACTGCCCGCCGCCCGTTGACTTTGCCCGTTTTCGTTTAAAAAAACCCTTCGTTTTAAAAAAAACCCTAGATCGGTTTTTTTTTCGGTTTTATTATTTTGCGAGCGTTCACCGAACCGTTCGTTTTAACGAACGCGTTCGTCGGTTTTTCTCTGTTAACGAACGTCCGTTATTTAACCGTTCGTCCGTTTTTCTTTTTCGTCGGATTTTTCTGCGATTATCTCAGATTCGATTTCTGATCGAATTTTCGATTCTGTTTAACTTCTCGCTCGTTTATCGGAATCAGGCGATTCAAGCGCCTAGAGTTTCGTCTCGAAATTCTCTTTCCGTTTAACCTACTCAAACAAGTTCTTGCTACAGTAAAATTTGACCTAGATCCAGATTAGCAAACATAGTTTCTTTCTTTCGCCGTTTGACTTTCGTTGCTTCTTTCGAGTTGATTCTTTTTGCAAACCGGAGTTCTTAAGTTGAACTTTCTGGTTGGATCTTTCATTCGAGTTTACCTGTGCATTAGATGAGTACTGATTGTATGCTTGTTTGTTTGCGATAGAGTACCCGGAGTGTGCCGCTTGTTACTTTGACTCGTTAGCTTTTGCGGATCATCAGCAAGGCAAGTAACACTTTGATCATATCCCGTTCATACCCAGTTTTATTGCATTAGATCTATTCCTCAAAAACTTGCATGATTAGGATCTAATCAAATTGTGGGAACTGGGAAGTAGTTGAGGTAGTACCTATTACCTGTTTATTATCAAACCCTTGGGAGTTACTTCTACGTTGCTTTTATTATTGCCATGCTATGCTCGTAGACGTGGATTTGGGTTTGAGTGATATTCATGACAGATGTGAGATTGTTAATAATGGTTCAACTTAAGGTGGCAACTAAAACTCACATCTGGGTGGATTGAGGCACCTGGAGAACCCAGTGTTGTCTGTATGTATAAGGTCCGCCACCCAGGCTCAAAGGGATCATAAGATTGTTCATGCTAGAAACTTCCGTGTGCAGCCACAAGCTATTATGGGCTCTAGCATAGTTGAGTAGGTTACAGGATCTCTTGAAGAGGTGGGCTAGCTGATGTAGGGGAAAGTAGGTGTACCGGTCCATCTAGAGTAAAGAGTGATTGTTTCTGAAAGACTGTGTCTCGGTCATCCGTTTCTCAAACATCATGCAGTGCGAGAATCAAGCGAAGGCGATCGAGTCTTGTGGGGAAAAGTGCGCAAACCTCTGCAGAGTGTACAAACTGATCATGATTAGCCGTGTCCCCGGTTATGGACAACTTGAGTATCTAGTACCTGGATTATCATTTGAATCTCATCACCGTGATTCTTATAATTAATTTTGTTGGGTTAATGATGACACTTAATTGGGATTGAGTTGGAGGTACCTTCTCAATGTTTCACAACCACCATGATAGTTAAATAAAATTTATTCCTTTGAAGTAGGATAAAATTGGCTTTTCGCAAAACTGTAACCATAGAGCTTTCCACCAGCCATATATGCATATTGTATAGCGTTATTATTGTTCATTGCTCTCTATGTGTTGCTTTGCCAGCATATTCTATGTGCTGACCCGTTTTCGGGCTGCAACGTTTCATGTTGCAGACTTTTCAGACGACGAGTAAGGTGCCTTAGGTCGTGGTCTTATACTCAGTGATGCCGCTGGAGTGATGGACTCACTTACCTTCCAAGTCTTCCGCTGTTATCGTTTTAGATGGCCTTAAGCCATGTTTACTATACTTAATCTCTTCGGAGATATTCGATGTAATAAGTGTGTGATTGCTACTCTGTTATAAATTCTCCATTTGTACTGTGCGTGTCAGCATTACTGATCCAGGGATGACACTGGTGCACAGCAGCACAGGCCATTTGAGGTCTGGTCGCTACAAAGTTGGTATCAGAGCACACGCTGACTGTAGGACACGACCACTAAGCATAAGCCCTAGAAAGCTTCTCTCTTCTCATTTCTGACCCCTCTCCACTTTCTACTCTTTTAGGAATGGCGAATGCAAGGAACAAGTTCATGCAACCAGATGAAGACACGCCGTTTGGTCGACACTTGAAGGAAGTCACCAAGTACTTGAACATAGGAATACCAAGCATCACCGGAACCTACAACGCCACATTACCTGAAGAGGAGAGCTGGAAGATTCAAGTTATCATTCCAGGAAGGACGTTTGTGCCAATTACTGAACCCATAAGATTGGTTTTCGAAGCACCAACTTGGAGTTTAGGGAAGAGCATGGCCGCACACATCGCCATGGGACGCATTGGAGAAGTCTACCACCAGGAGCTTAAGGATACAATTTATCAAATTTGTGGACGCCGAGACACACAATGGGAGATGATCAGGACCAAGAAGGATGGATCAATTGCAGCTTTCATCCAGGAGCAGAACCAACATATTCGTCGCCAGGAGAACCAGATGTGCACGGACAAGGAAGAACTGAAGAAGGCATTAACGAAGATCAAGGAGCTCCAAGAAGAACTCAAGGCTACACGCGAAGATTATTTGGAAGAAATCAACGCACTAGTAGGGAAGATTGACGACCTGGAGAAGAAGATTGGAACATTCGTGGGAAATCCAGTGCCAAAAGCAGAAGTCGACGAATGCACTTGCCCGGATAACTACATCATCATCGACGACACCGACTCGGAACCAAGTGAAGACGACTGGATTGATGAAGCTGGAGCAGACATCATGGAGTCTTCAACGGATCAGAATTTCTAGTAGACCACCATATCAGTAGTAGTCCCCCCCCATTTAATAGTATAGTTCAAGCACTTTGTAACGCTAGTTAGATCGATTGTTTTGCCTTGTTTGAATTGATTGAGTGATATTGATTGAATTTGTCTCATGAGCATATGGGTAGTGTTCTCTCTAGACCTCATTCTACTCTTAACTCTCATCTTTTCTAAACCTATCAGATGCCTCCGAGACGCGACACCGGATTTGTTTTCCCGCCAGAGATCACCCAGTTGATTCAGCAACAGAATGCCCTGATGCAAGTGTTAGTGCAGAACCAAGGCAACAACAACAACAACCCACCGCCACCACCACCTGTTGATCACTTAGCCCGTTTCTTAAGGCTAAACCCGCCAGTGTTTTCCAGTAGCACCGAGCCGATTGTAGCAGATGATTGGCTCCGCAAAGTTGGAAGGGAGTTGACCACTGCAGGATGCACAGATGCGGAAAGAGTGCGCTTTGCCGCACATCAGCTTGATGGACCCGCAGCATCATGGTGGGAGAATTACACAGCCACGCACCCTGTTGACACTGTCACATGGGACCAGTTTCAGCAAGCTTTCCGTACAGCTCATGTTTCAGCAGGAGCTATGGCTATGAAGAAGCGTGAGTTTCGCAACCTACGCCAAGGAGGACGCACCGTAGGCCAGTATGTGGAGGATTTCAGTAAGTTAGCACGTTATGCACCAGATGACGTTGCTACAGATGCTGCCAAGCAGGAGAAATTCTTGGAAGGTCTGAATGATGAGCTGAGTATGCAGTTGATGGTAGCAACCTTCAACAACTACCAGGAGCTGGTAGATAGAGCTCTCATGATTGAAGGGAAGCAATAGCAGATTGAAAACCGCAAGAGGAAGTATGGACAAGGGAAGTACAATTCTGGAGCCCAGCAGAAGCCACGATTTACCCCGAAGCCGGGAGGACAGTTTCAGCATACCCATGGAGGAGGTAGTTCGCACAACCATAATGGCTCCAAGAATGGTAATGGGAATGGAGGAGGAAACGGACAGAACCGCACCAACCCATCTACCCCAACCAAGAGAGATCTAAGTCACATTACTTGTTTCAAGTGCCAGAAGACTGGACATTATGCTACTGATTGCCCCGAAGCCCAAAATGGAAATGGCAATGGAAGCTCTGGGAAGAAGCCAAACCCGTTCAACAAAGGACATGTGAACCACGTGAGCGTGGAGGAGGTTGAAGCTCAGCCTGATGCAGTAATAGGTAAGTTTTTGGTTAAGTCATTTACTGCAACCGTTCTCTTCGATACTGGTGCATCGCATTCATACATATCAAGGGGATTCGTGAATAAGTTTAAGATGTCCACCCAAGTTCTCAAAACCCCTATGTTAGTAACCTCGCCAGGAGCAGAGTATATGGCCACTCAAGGATGTTTTCAGATACCACTGGCCATTGGTAGGCATGTTTTCCCCTCAGACCTCATTGTTTTGGAATCGCAAGGTTTGGATGTGATTCTGGGAATGGATTGGCTATCGTTGTATGGAGGAAACATCGATTGTGCCAGCAAGACGATTTTGCTTACCACCCCGGAAGGAAAAAGGATCAAGTATGTATCCCGGCATATGCCGAAGAGGACTCAAGTAAATTCCTTATCAGGAGTTGTACAGGAGGAAGTACCTGTGGTGAAAGATTATCCGGATGTATTTCCAGAAGAGTTGCCAGGCATGCCACCAGATAGAGACATTGAGTTCTTGATTGAACTTTTGCCAGGCACAGGGCCAATATCTAAGAGACCGTACAGGATGCCCGCAAAGGATTTGGAGGAAATTAAGAAGCAGATCAAGGAGTTACTGGATAAAGGCTATATTCGCCCAAGTTCGTCACCTTGGGGATCCCCAGTACTTCTAGTGGAGAAGAAAGATGGATCACTGAGGATGGTTGTTGATTACCGAGGTTTGAATGAAGTGACCATCAAAAACAAGTACCCACTGCCGATGATCAATGATTTGTTTGACCGTCTACAAGGAGCTAAAGTATTTTCCAAGATCGATCTACGATCAGGATACCATCAGTTAAAGATTCGAGAGCAGGATATACCCAAGACGGCATTTACCACCAGATATGGATTGTATGAGTATACCGTTATGTCATTTGGTCTGACTAACGCACCTGCCTATTTCATGAACCTGATCAACAAAGTGTTTATGGAGTTTTTGGATAAGTTCGTCGTGGTGTTCATTGATGATATTTTAATCTTTTCCAAGGATGAAGAAGAGCACGAGGAGCATTTACGATTGGTACTTGAGAAGCTCAGAGAACATCAGTTATATGCCAAGTTCAGCAAATGTGAGTTTTGGCTGAAGGAAGTTGGATTCCTTGGACATGTTATTTCTGGAGAAGGAATAGCAGTAGACCCTGCCAAGGTTGACACAGTGACAAGTTGGGAATCACCCACGACAGTTGGAGAAATCCGGAGTTTCCTTGGACTTGCAGGATACTATCGGAGATTTATCGAGAATTTCTCAAAAATTGCTAAGCCCATGACTGAGCTATTGAAGAAGGACACCAAATTCAATTGGACTGAGGAATGTGAAGCTAGTTTCCAAGAATAGAAGAAATGATTGGTTACCTCACCAGTGTTGATTCTGCCGGATCAACGCAAGGACTATGAAGTCTATTGCGACGCTTCTCGTCGAGGACTTGGAGCAGTGCTTATGCAGGAAGGAAGAGTTGTGTCGTATGCTTCACGACAACTTAAACCCCATGAGAAGAATTATGCTACGCATGATTTGGAATTAGCAGCCGTGGTGCATGCATTGAAGACGTGGAGACATTTCTCATCGGAAACCATTGTGAGGTGTACACGGATCACAAGAGTTTGAAGTATATTTTCACGCAGAAGGAGTTAAATCTCAGACAGAGGAGATGGTTGGAGCTCATTAAAGATTATGATATGAGATTGCATTATCACCCAGGAAAGGCTAACGTAGTAGCATACGCGTTGAGCCGCAAGAGTCATGTCAACACCCTCATGACAGGAGAGTTACCTCAGGAGTTAGCCGAGAACCTTCGTGAGCTATGTTTGGAGATAGTCCCAAGAGGCTATTTAGCGACATTGGAGATTCAGTCTACCCTGATGGAAAGGATCAGAGAAGCCCAGAAGACAGACAAGGAGATTGAAGAGATAAAAGAGAAGATGAGCAAAGGAAAAGCCAAGGGATTTCGTGAGGATGAGCACGATACCTTATGGTTCGAGGACCGCGTATATGTGCCAAATGATCCGGAGATCAGGAAGTTGATTTTGCAAGAAGCCCATGATTCACCGTACTCGATTCACCCAGGGAATACCAAGATGTATTTGGATTTGAAGAATACTTTCTGGTGGACCGGAATGAAGAAGGATATTGCGGAGTATGTAGCAGTTTGTGATGTATGTCAGAGAGTGAAGGCAGAGCATCAGAAGCCAGCAGGATTGCTGCAACCATTGCCGATACCCGAATGGAAGTGGGATAAAATAGGCATGGATTTTATCACAGGATTATCCAGGACTCGTTCATGCTATGACTCGATATGGGTTGTAGTCGACCGTTTGACGAAAGTGGCTCATTTCATTCCAGTGAAGACCACTTACACCAGTGCTAAGTTGGCAAAGATATACATGACCAGGATCGTATGTTTGCATGGAGTTCCGAGGACCATTGTATCAGACAGAGGAAACCAATTTACCTCGAAGTTTTGGAAGCAGTTACATGAGACGTTGGGAACCAGGCTGGAATTTAGTACAGCTTTCCACCCACAGACAGATGGACAGACCGAGAGAGTCAACTAGATTTTGGAGGACATGTTGAGAGCATGTGCACTAGATTATGGATCTAGTTGGGACGACAATTTGCCATATGCGGAGTTTTCTTATAACAACAATTATCAAACCAGTTTGAAGATGGCCTCTTTCGAAGCTTTGTACGGAAGGAGGTGTAGAACACCGTTGTTATGGGACGAAGTTGGAGACCGTCAGTTGTTTGGACCAGATTTGATTAAGGAGTCTGAACAGAAAGTAAGGTTGATTCGCGATAGGCTCAAGGTAGCCCAGTCCAGGCAGAAGAGTTATGTTGATTCTAAACGAAAGGAGACCGTTCACGAAGTCGGAGACAGAGTGTATCTTCGAGTATCACCCCTTCGAGGAGTGAAGCGCTTCGGAGTTAAGGGAAAGTTAGCGCCCTGTTTTATCGGACCATACAGAGTGTTGGAACGTATGGGAGAAGTTGCCTACAAGTTGGAATTGCCCGAAGGATTGTCTGGAGTACATGATGTATTTCACGTTTCGCAGTTGAAGAAGTGCCACGCAGAGATGGCTGAGATACCACTGAGAGATACTGTGCCACTGGAAGCAATACAGTTGGAAAGTGATTTTACTTATGAGGAGAAGCCAGTTAAGATTCTCGAGTATGCCAGCCGAGTTACCCGCAGCAAGGTTATCCAGTTTTGCAAAGTTCAGTGGAGTCACCACACAGAGGACGAAGCCACCTGGGAGCGAGAGGAAGATCTACGGAAAGACCACTCCCACCTGTTTTCTAGCCAACCCGAATCTCGAGGGCGAGATTCATCTTAAGGGGGGGTAGGTTTGTAACATCCCAAATTTTCAATTTGGAATGTTATACATAGGTCATCATTGCATATCATGTTTTATTGCATTTTGACAAATCCTCGATAAATCCTAAGCAACTCAAGGACCCTCGGAGAGAGTTGGGGATTTTTCTTAAATTTTCATATTTAATTTTCATCAAATAATAAGACGAGGATTTTGGTTTTAATTATTTTCTCTCCGGAAAAATATTACATTTTAATATACGAGAGTGACTTCTCCAAAACAATTGAAATACTGGAGGAAAAATGTTAAAATCATTATTTGGAATTTATTTGGAATTTATTTGCAATTTTTATTGCATTAAAAATATTGCATGTTTTCAGAATATTTATTTTGATTTAAAAAATGTTCACCCTATTCTAGATTTTCTAACAAGACGGGGAAAATTTATTTCATATTTTTCTGATTTTTATTTATTTTTCTACGTATTATTTTCCGCGGAACTTATTTAAAAAAATCCGCCCGCGCGCCGACTGGGCCAAAGGCCCAGCCGACGGCCCAGCCCCGCCGCCCGTCGTCTCCGTCCCGGAGACGGGATCGCCGCCGGAGTCCGCCACGGCTACGCCGCCGCCCGGTGCCCCCTTCCCCAAGCCGCCACCCCCTACTATATATATAGCCCCCCTCTCTCTCTCCCTCAACCCGCAAGCCGCCGCAGCCGCCGCACTCACCGCCGCCGCCGCCGCACGCGCCGCCCG